>NC_068321.1:2105077-2241810 GCF_025860055.1 Xyrauchen texanus | reverse complement strand
TACAAAATTCTGATATGATTTATCTTTGTTTCATTTTTTACATCACAAAAAGAGGCAGAGTGGTAAGGATCGTGATCTGGGTTATGATTACTCTAACAACTGTCTCTGATTATAGTGATGGCAGTGGGAGACCTGAAAAGGCACGCCAGGGCATCAGAGCGGGAAGAGAGAGCACAAAGGGACGAGCACAAAACACAAACACACACACACGGTAGATGCACGTGGCTCTCTCTCTCCCGAACTGCCGCATTCAGTTATCCCTCTCGTTGGCTGATTAGCCCGATTGGGGACCTGGCGTGCGTAGTCATGGCGCTGCCCCGCCCTTCTCCTCGTCACAATATTACAATATTCCAAAGCTGGATTTCCTATTCTTAATGAGACAAGAAGAGCTCATACCTCCATGATGATGATAAACATCATTTTGGCAGCGAGAATGTGCCAGAACTGCATCGTATAGGTGTAAGGTTTCTCATGTCCGGAAGGGTTGCGGTAGTCACGGTACCTACAGTATCCACACAACAATCATCTTTATTGCTAAGAAGCTCTATCTATAGATATAAACAACACAACAGTACATAACCACACAGACCTGCAGGTGGTCATTGTGGTGTTGTCAAACCAGTCCGGGTTCTCATCGTTGTCCGGGCGGTTTTCTGGCGGAATCTCAGAGATGTTGAAGACAGAGAGGCTGTTGTTGATGTACCCTTCCATAGTGAACTCTGTACCGTGGTGATACGCGTACATATACACCAGCCGAGGGATCATGTCTGATGTGAATGACACTATAAAAGCCTGAAAGATATCAATAGCATATGTTTTTAGAGCAACACATTTAGCAAATTCTTAACAAAATCATGATATTACACTTTATTCACTGAAGTGTTTCTAATATAGTGACTCACATTTGTGACTACTGAGAGAACAGCGATCATGTTCAGGATCTCCTCCCATGCACCAATGCTGTGAGCTTTAGATGCCACCGGCCGGCGGAACTGAGTTGTAAACTTCCAGGCATCCACTCGAACTTCAACAATGTTATTGAAGAGAGCCAGTAGAGGAGCCAAAGGAAAAGAGGCCACAAACAGAGTGATGAAGCCAAATTGAACCACTGCAAGAGAGAGAGAGAGAGAGAGAGAGAGAGAGAGAGAGAGAGAGTGAGAGAGAGATGATGATGCTCTTGTCCATTGTCTTGTCATTGTCCATACGGTGCACTCTGTCAGTAAGACTGTGGTATTGCAGGCTGAAAACTTGTTCACCTATGTTGCTGGTAAGCAAGTGTGTAAATTAGTGTTGGGGAAGATACTTTAGATCTGTAGTTAAGCTATAAGCTACTCATAATTTAAAATAGTTCAACTAAAGCTTCCATTTTGAAAAAGTAGTTAGCTATTAAGCTAGAAATAAAAGAGCACACTTTGTTTATAACATGACTACCAGATCATATAATTTATAATAACTTGTGTACTCTTTGATTAACATTTAAATTGCCATTTTTGTTTCGCAATTAAGCTGAGTTTTCTCTCAGAAACCCTCCGCAGCACCACTTGTCAAGATCTGCTTCAAAGGGATATTGAAGGGAATCTATTATAACACCTTCAATTTATTCAGAGAGTTGATATGACTGAACTGAATAAAAAAAGGCATAATCAACAGTGTTTAACTAGAATATTTATTTAGCTTCAAATTATGCATAAAATGCTGTGCAGGGAACTCTATTGAAGTCTACGACTGCACCACCAAGGACCCCTCTGTCAAGCTCTTGAAGTTTGCAGATGACACCACTGTCATCAGCCTCATCAAGGATGACGATAAGACTGTATACCGAAGGGAGTTTAAAGAGCTGGCTGTCTGGTGCAGCCAAAACAACCTGGAGCTGAACATGCTCAGGTGGAGGTGGAGATGATTGTAGACTTTAGAAGGAACACCCCAAACCAGTCTAAACAGCAGTGGAGTCAATAAGGTTCCTGGGCACTACCATCTCACAGGACCTGAAGTAGGAGACCCACATTGACATTGTGAAAAATGCCCAGCAGAGGTTGTACTTCCTTCGCCAGTTGAGGAAGTTCAACCTGCCACAGGCGCTGCTGATACAGTTCTACTCAGCAGACACTGAGTCTTTCCTCTGCACTTCAGTAACTGTCTGGTTTGGTTCAGCTATGAAATATCAGAAGTCTACATAGGACAGTTCAGAATGCTGAGAGGATTATTGGATGCCCCCTGCCCACCCTTCAAGAACTGTACACTTCTAGAGTGAGGGAAAAGGCTGGAGAAAGCACTCTGGACCCCACTCACCCTGCCCACTACCTTTTTGAACTGTTGCCTTCTGGCCGCCACTACAGAGCACTGAGAACCAGAACCGTCAGGCACAGGAACAGTTTTTCCCTCAGGCCATCCATCTCATAAACAGTTAAAATTGCCCCATTGAGCAATAATTGTGTGCAATTCACAGTCTAGTTTTTTTTTTTTTATCCAACATATCCAACCTCTGCTGCTATTACATTCCCTTGCACTGTGTATATATGTATATCTACTGTACAGTGTATCCGGAAAGTATTCACATCGCTTTATTTTTTCCACATTTTGTTATGTTACAACCTTATTCCAAAATGGATTAAATTCATTATTTTCCTCAAAATTCAACAAACAATACCCCATAATGACAACGTGAAAGAAGTTTGTTTGAAATCTTTGCAAATTTATTAAAATTACTCCCCAACACTGACGTTTTGTACATGTGTGACACTCACCCATCTCCAGATACTCATAGAAGAGGCCAAGCTGACTGAAGTCCTGCAGGTCGTGATCCTGTTCCCAGCGGCTGTACAGACTCTCTGGATGATTCCTAGCATTCCGGCTCACCCACCAGTTACGCAACCAGCTATATACACATAAGCATAATAACCTATTACATTATTATGTTTAGAAAATAATTATTAATAAATTATTATTATCTGCTGTGTGCACTTTGAGTCATCTTGGCTGGATCGCCACTTCTATGGAGAGTAACTTCAGTAATAAAACGTCTCCATTTATAAGCAATTTGTCCAACTCTGGACAGTTTAATATCTAAGCTCTTCAAGATAACTTTGTAACCCATTCCAGTTTGTGTGTTGTTAATGATCACAAGCACATTGTGTTTGTCTATACTTGTGACTTTGATGGAGATGAGATCACATTTTATGACCAATTAATCCAGAAAACCAGCTAATTCCAAAGATATTAATGAAATAAGTGTCGTGAGATATTTCACCTGTCTCTGTGACAGCACTAGGCTCTGTAAACAGTGAACAAAAATGTGTCCGCGAACCACAGACAATTTCTGCTTGTCAATCATTTTGAACGTTCTCACTGTAATGTAGTTGCAGGGAATTATTGAGGCTTACTGTCATTTTTATGCCATATTGCTCATTACAGCTGTTAGTTGAGAGCGCTATTTTGCTGCTGTTGTGTTTGACAACCATTTCTGTCTCAAAAAAGCTTTGGAGTGCAGGTTTTGGAAAAAAGGGGGCATGGCTAATCCAATGGCTCAGCTTGGAGAAATTCTGGAATGGCTAAAATGGCTAATCACTTTTAAGAATACAAAGAAAAAATGCATATTTTCCATTTGTAATAGTTTACTTTTATCTGTCAATCATTCATGCTGTCATTATTGCTGTAAGTGGGGGAAAATGAACTGGGTTTCTTTGTGACAGGATCACTCATTGATCCAGTTTCCGACGAAAAGCGTGAATTTGTGGGTTTGCTCGAGACCGCAAGTGCCGCATGACGAGTGGCTCGTATTGGACTCGTCTTAACAGTAGGTTGGATATCTGAGCACTGTGTTTAGTGTTCTATCATATAAAACAGCCTCTGGGAAACACTCTTAATGAAGCATTTTATGCCATTTTAGGCCGAAGATTGCATTAGTCTGCTGCATCCTCTGCAACCGAACACTCAGAATCTGCCTGTAAGATCAGAATTTGCACCATGCAAATTGCCACTGGCTTCATTGGGAATCATTACAATTATCATACTCTGTTTACAGTTATCAGAAAAGTTTTTATGTATACAAAGTCCATGAAACAGATAATGGTTATTATGCATATACAGGTCCTTCTCAAAAAATTAGCATATTGTGATAAAGGTCATTATTTTCCATAATGTAATGATAAAAATTAAACTTTCATATATTTTAGATTCATTGCACACCAACTGAAATATTTCAGGTCTTTTATTGTTTTAATACTGATGACTTTGGCATACAGCTCATGAAAACCCAAAATTCCTATCTCAAAAAATTAGCATATTTCATCCGACCAATAAAAGAAGTGTTTTTAATACAAAAAAAGTCAACCTTCAAATAATTATGTTCAGTTATGCACTCAATACTTGTTCGGGAATCCTTTTGCAGAAATGACTGCTTCAATGCGGCGTGGCATGGAGGCAATCAGCCTGTGGCACTGCTGAGGTGTTATGGAGGCCCAGGATGCTTCGATAGCGGCCTTAAGCTCATCCAGAGTGTTGGGTCTTGCGTCTCTCAACTTTCTTTTCACAATATCCCACAGATTCTCTATGGGGTTCAGGTCAGGAGAGTTGGCAGGCCAATTGAGCACAGTAATACCATGGTCAGTAAACCATTTACCAGTGGTTTTGGCACTGTGAGCTGGTGCCAGGTTGTGCTAAAAAATGAAATCTTCATCTCCATAAAGCTTTTCAGCAGATGGAAGCATGAAGTGCTCCAAAATCTCCTGATAGCTAGCTGCATTGACCCTGCCCTTGATAAAACACAGTGGACCAACACCAGCAGCTGACATGGCACCCCAGACCATCACTGACTGTGGGTACTTGACACTGGACTTCAGGCATTTTGGCATTTCCTTCTCCCCAGTCTTCCTCCAGACTCTGGCACCTTGATTTCCGAATGACATGCAAAATTTGCTTTCATCCGAAAAAAGTACTTTGGACCACCGAGCAACAGTCCAGTGCTGCTTCTCTGAAGGTTCAAAAGTGGCTTGACCTGGGGAATGCGGCACCTGTAGCCCATTTCCTGCACACGCCTGTGCACGGTGGCTCTGGATGTTTCTACACCAGACTCAGTCCACTGCTTCCGCAGGTCCCCCAAGGTCTGGAATCGGTCCTTCTCCACAATCTTCTTCAGGGTCCGGTCACCTCTTCTCGTTGTGCAGCGTTTTTTTGCCACACTTTTTCCTTCCCACAGACTTCCCACTGAGGTGCCTTGATACAGCACTCTGGGAACAGCCTATTTGTTCAGAAATTTCTTTCTGTGTCTTACCCTCTTGCTTGAGGGTGTCAATGATGGCCTTCTTAACAGCAGTCAGTTCGGCAGTCTTACCCATGATTGCGGTTTTGAGTAATGAAACAGGCTGGGAGTTTTTAAAAGCCTCAGGAATCTTTTGCAGGTGTTTAGAGTTAATTAGTTGATTCAGATGATTAGGTTAATAGCTCGTTTAGAGACCATTTTCATGATATGCTAATTTTTTGAGATAGGAATTTTGGGTTTTCATGAGCTGTATGCCAAAATCATCAGTATTAAAACAATAAAAGACCTGAAATATTTCAGTTGGTGTGCAATGAATCTAAAATATATGAAAGTTTAATTTTTATCATTACATTATGGAAAATAATGACCTTTAACACAATATGCTAATTTTTTGAGAAGGACCTGTAATCTGGTTTGGTTTTGGCATCGTTGTGATGTCATGGGGACTTACGGTACTAGAGCTTCCTGTATGTTCCCCCACACTTGTTTACCGACCATCACAATCACTAACTGAGTGGTTAACTCGATCAGACAACCACCCGGCTCACACTGCAAAGACAATCATATATAATAGTTAATGATACATTTTTATCTGATTTATTATTTATCTGTATTTTAATATTTCTGTATGTATAGTTATAAATGTCTTGAAATCTCAGTTGTACCTCTTCATTTCTCAGTCCGCTCCATTTGCCGAACATGTATCCATAGTTTCCTGGGTAACCCACAAATTTGCCTTTGAAGAAGGCGACGTAGAAGCAGGAGGAATAGTAGTTGACAAACTGGAAGAGGAACATCTTCACCGTGAGCTTGTTCTCATACTCCACATGAGTTTTTGGAACCTCTGTGAATAATTAGTGAATGACAATCAGTACGCAAAGCTCCAAAAATCTGTTTACTCACATACTTATGAGTATACAGTACATAGATAAACACTATTAGTGACACTTGTTTGAAAACAATCATTTCTAAAATGTTGAATTAATCAAATGTTGAATCAACGACACAGTGACCTTGCAGTTTTAATCCCAAACAGACTTTTTACAATACTTTCCAATGATTTATTAACAAATCAGAACTAGCAATGTCAAATTAAATTAAATAAAAATGATTTTTCAAAATTTAAAAACATACGATATATATATATATATATATATATATATATATATATATATATATATATATATATATATATATATATATATATATATATACACACACAGTGGCAAGAAAAAGTATGTGAACCCTTTGGAATCAGCTGATTTTATGCATTAATTGGTCATAAAATGTGATCTTATCTTCATCAAAGTCACAAGTATAGAAAAACACAATGTGCTTTTTAAAAGCTAACAGCACACAAACAATTATAATCTTTCATATATATATATATATATATATATATATATATATATATATATATATATATACACACACATTTGGCATAAGCTGGTTCACATTCATTGAAAGGTTAAAACTTTACTTAAAATATCATGGGTAGATCATTTAGGTTTAAGTTCAGGTTAAAACCCAGGTAAAGACTCTCACCTAAATCAGTGATCCAGATGGCCACACGCTCATACAGGTAGTTCAGAATCATTATAATGACAAAGTTAATACAGGAAGCAGTTACAGATGTGGCAAACTGAGGAGTGATCAGTGATCCCACCACATCCAGTTTATTGGTGGGACTATCCTTCATAATGCTGGCAAATGCTGCGAACACTGCCAGGCGATAGGCTATCACCCCGATTATACTGGCGATAATCAGAGATATCTGGGTTTTGGAGTGAGAAATGCACATGTAGAGATTTCATACACTTCATTTACTAAATACTATTAAATTATTCAAACATACAGAAATAATGGTGAACGGGTCATTCCTACTATGCAGTACTTTTTCACGTCTCTATCATATTTAGTACTAATACATTGGATAAAACATTAAACTCACAATTTATAAAGATGTAAATAATATTAAGTTCACGATATCAAAGTTATTCTTTGGTTTGAGAGGATTAAGACGTTTTTCCCATGTGTATTTATTTTCACTAGCATTTTATGAAGAAATGTTTCTTGTATTTCATTATAATACACACGTTTTCTTGGGAAAAAATATTTGTATTTTTTATTAATCCTCTTCCCTAATAATCACTTTCTGTCCTAATTTTCTATCCTCTGGTCTTTTGTAATATTCCTATATTTTTTCCCCTCAGTGTTTATTGCATCTACAATTAAAACATCCAGTGTTATAATCAAAAGCAAGTTCCTAAATGGCACCATCCTCCACTGATCATTTTTGGTGGAAAAACAACAACATAAATATCAATGATTATTTGCAATGGACTTGAATTCTGTGTTAAGTAAACCTATAATTGTTTTGCCATTGTTTAGTCGAAAACAAGAAACAAATCGAAACATCTGAGCTTGACCAGGGCATATTTCTGAAAGTCTGATAATCCCGTTCAATGAAACACTTCCTTTAATTACAACACAAAGCTCAAAAAGTACTGCATAACAGAAATGACCCTAAAAATATTTTACATTATGGAAACTATGTTTAAGCAGAGCACTCAAAGGCATATCAAAACAATAAAACTTACATGCTGTTAAAATCATGCATCCTCAGCCTAAATGTTCTACAACAAATGTCTGACTTACTCATTTCATATGTGCGCTTCTGTGTACATACAGTGCATCAACTTATTAACATTTCGTTTTAATATAACACAAATACTGTACAATAACCTGTTATATAATATCTGTATGTAATAGCTCCGTTCCAAATATAAGTGAGCTGCCTTCATGGGAGGATTCGGCCTCGGTTTGTTTTGTGTGTCTTGGCTCGTGTTGTTGCGGGTGTGGTGTTAATTCCACGTCTCTTTGCTCAGCAACGTTTATTACCAGCCGCTGCCTGATGAACATGACACCTGCACGCTATCTCCTTCCTCCTTTATAAGCAGCTCTTTGTGTGAGTTGTGTTGTTCGGATCGTTCTCGTCTGCTGTGCTTTTTGTTGTCTTTCATGCTTACGTTTATTTCTTGGTTTTAGTTGGATTTACCTTTACCTGTTTTCCTGTGCCCCAGTGTACTATCTCACTCAGTACTCTCGGCATTTGGTCTTCTCTGCCTTCATCATCCCACCTCACTGCAGTCATTGCCTGCCAAGCTTCGTCGTCATCATCATCATCTTTGATATTTTAATTCTCTTGCTGTTTTTCGCCTGCTGTGTTTATCACTCAATTATTCATTAAATATCATTTGAACTGTTACCTGCATCTGGGTCCTCTATTTATCCTGACAGCCTTGTTGACTACTGGAAATGGAACTTCATAAGTGACTTATCTGGAATGTTCTACAAAGGCAGCAACTCTGTGTGTCACAAAAATAGGGCTCCTATTGAACACAAATCGTGCATGAAATCGATTTGCGAAATTGTGTTCACCAAGGCTACTTGCAGTAGTACACCAATGAACTAAACATTTTGACTACTCACAGGTTAAGGGAATAACGTCGATCATCTCCTAAGAAGGCCACATGTCAAGGTCTAGGTAGATCAGATTTTACGTGACCAATCAACGGTTGGTCAACAAATTGAAAGCAGGAGAAATGGGCAGAAGTAAACACCTGAGCGACTTTGACAAGGGCCAAATTATTATGGCCTGACGACTAGGTCAGAGCATCTCTGAAACAGCAAGGCTTGTGGGGTTCTCCCAGTCAGCAGTGGTGAGTACCTTCAGACTATGGTCTGAGGAGACACAAACCACAAACCGGCGACAGGTGATGAACGCCCAAGGCATATCAATGCGTGAGGGCAACGAAGGCTATCCCGTCTGGTCCGAACCAACAGAAGGTCTACTGTGGCACAACTCACAGAAAATTGTAATGATGGTTACGAGAGTGCATCGCACCCTGCTGCGTATGAGGCTGCATAGCCGCAGACCAGTCAGTGTGCCCATGATGGCCCCTGTCCACCAACGAAAATTCAAAATGGGCACACAAGTGACGGAACTGGACCTTAGAGCAGTGGAGGAAGTTCGCCTGGTCTGATGAGTCCTGTTTTCTTTTACATCACATGGAGGTCCGTATAAGAGTGTGTCATTTACCTGGGGAAGTGATGGCATCAGGATGCACTGTGGGAAGACGACAAGCCGGTGGAGGGAGTGTGATGCTCTGGGCAACGTTCTGCTGTGGAACCCTGGGTCCGGACATTCATGTGGACGTCAAATTGACATGTGTCAACTACCTAAACATCGTTGTAGACCAGGTATACCCCTACATGGTAGCTGTCTTCCCTGATGGCAGTGTCCTCTTTCAGCAGGATTATGTGCCTTTCCACACTGCACACAATGTTCAGGAATGGTTTGAGGAACATGATGAAAAGTTGAAGGTGTTGCCATGGCCTCCAAATTCCCTGGATCTCAATCCAATTGAGCATCTGTAGGATGTGCTGGACCAACAAGTCTGATCCACAGTGGCTCCACCTTGTAAATGACAGGACTCAAAGTATCTGCTGCTAATATCTTGGTGCCAGATACCACAGGATAGCTTCAGGGGTCTTTGTAGAGTCCATGCCTCGGCAGGTTGGCGCTGTTTTGGCGGCACGCAGAGGACTAACAGCATATTAGGCATATTTTAATGTTTATGCTCATCAGGGTATTTTGGCCAAAAAAAGTCTAATTTATCTTTGCCAACTTTTGGTACATCCTTCATGTTGTGATGCTTATGATGCTTTAAAATCCAGTCAGGGTAGACAGCTCACTGGGGTTTGGAACAGAGCTAATATCTAGGCTATATTTAGTTCTCTACTGATATAATATGCTAACATAAAAATGTGAAATGCAATAATTCTAGGATGATATGTACAACAGTATTTGTTCCCTTTATACAGTGGGGTCTAAAAGTCTGAGACTACATTACAAATCTAGAATTCATTTTATTTAAACCTTGAACTAAACTAAAGTTTTAAGATTTGTAAAAATCTAAAGCAAATAGATGTTATGATGTACATTGAAATTAGAAAAATGTCAGATTATAATATGGACTTTTCTAGGTCACAGATCAAACACATCCACATTTGTGATGGTGACCCTTATTTACAGTACACACACTTAAGTCAACAGCTTATTCTAGGGTTTATGCAGAAAGTGTCATTCGGAAACATCATGTAAATAAAAACGCCATTTTCCTTAATCCTGTTCATTTAAATGCATGAGTGCCTTTCTTATAGGGTTTTAGAAGAAAAAAAATATCGAAGTCAACCTCAGACACCATGTTTGTTATTTACACAAATGTCACAGGAAAATATGAATATGATGTATATGCCCTTTGCTGCAGAGAAAGCTGCTTTCTAACCAAGCAGCCTGTTTAAGGAAGTAAAGAGTACGCCACTAACACAGTGCATGTAAATGTTCGTGGTGTTTTCGTGTAAGGAGGGACGAGTCGAAATTATTGTTTTGTGTTAATCAGCATTAAGCCATAAATGCTGTCTATTAAGCTTAACTTGTATTGAACCTTGAATATTCCTTTAAGCAGCATTCTTGCAATAAACACTTTTCTGGTGTCCATGTAAACAAGCTCATTGAACATGTTAACTCTTTTGTAGCCAGTCAGATTTCTTGCTTCCATTGAAGCGCGCACACACACACAAACACACACAGGATAACATGATCATCAGGTTTTGTTCATGACAACTTGTGGGACACCAAATATAAAGAAATTATCAAATGCATGTTCATTTTTTAACTCAAATTGTTATGTTTATCCCATTACTTGTAATAAAATTAGAAATATTTTCACTAGTGGTATCAGACATTTGGACCCCACTGCATAAGAGTGATGATGATAGTGGTGTATTATAAGTGAATGTTTTTAATGCTCACCCAGAAGAGTACTGTGGCCCCAGACATTAATGAGCGAGCACACTTGCTAGTTGGGGGTAAGTAAGGCTCCATCTCCTACAAAGCAAGCGAGCAAAGCAGGGAACATGAGCAACCACCACCACAGACAGCAGTCCTAATCTAGCACACTATACTAGTGCCGTCATTGTCCGCACTGCTGCCTATGAGGACTCCTGTTTGTAATGAGTTCCTGGCCATCTGCAATGTCTACATCATAAATTCTTCTTTGCTCCAGGTCTACAGTCTCTCAAACTGGGATCACACTGCAGGCAGGTCTTTAATGCTACACAAACTCTCACAAACACACACAGCAAACTGATCTGTTGTCGTCCTGTGCCAGTCTTACCCACAACATAACAGTGGCCCAGCACAGAATGAACCTGCCTGCTATATCAGCTGGGGTCTGTTCTAGAACCCACTCCTGTTCCTACACAACACCACATGGGTAGAGCCAAACAAACATGCTGATTATCTGGTTTCGACATTGGCTGTACACTAAAATATGCAGAATAATTTATATTCTGTTTGTTTAATATTCTTAGCAAATTATCAGTTAATATTGTGTTTGATCCAGCCTGATCTCATGGAAAATTACGCGACAATGACAATAAGTAGTTCATTACATGTATTGCGGCAGTTCCGAGGTGAAATGTCCACTGTGTGGCGCTAAATGAAGGGATGCAGGATATATTGTGGCCACATCATTATTGGCTGAAAAATTTGCATTTTTAAGTTATCAGTTCGATAATTAGGCTGATATATTAAAGCTGATAAATTATGGCTTTTTCAGGCACACACTACTCACCATGAGGGTTTTGGCTCCAGGGAATGCAATGCACTCAATCATAAAATGAATAATAAATTGCAGAGTCAATAGACTTTAAATGAAAAAAACGTTGGCCATAGGAATGAAACATTTTTACATTTAACTGGTTCAAAGTAGGCTCCATTTGGTAAATGATTATTGGAAATGAAAGACATAGATATTTCCTTGCAGGTTCCTTGTTTTTTGCATTTAAAGTTTTAAAATAAAAGCAATTATCCGCTTAACATATTTGATTTAATTTGAAGACATCTGGACGTGGCACATGAGGACTGCCTCGTTATTCTCATGTGTCAATGAATTCAAGGGCTGGCTTAACAACTTTCTCAGATTAAATTTAAGCAAACCTGAGATCTTAATACTGATCCATCAACTCTAACCAAAATATAACTAATATCCCCAGTTGTGACATTGATGCTACTTTAATTTTCCCATCTGCCACAGTCATAAACTTAAGTATCATTCCTGACCCTTCATTAACCCTAGATGCCTATATTAACAAACGCATTTTTCCAACTTCGTCCCTACGTTAGCCCGAAAGATGCTGAATCATTAGTCCATGCACTTATTATATCTCGCCTTGACTACAGTAACACTCTTTCTTCTGGACTACCGGCACACTCTATCTCCCGCTTGCAATGTATTAAAAATTCTGCTGCAAGAGTACTAACTTACACTAAAAGATCTGCACATATTACTCCCGTGCTATTCAACCTTCCCTGGCTATCTGTCGCATCCCGTATTGCATACAAAATTCTCCTGTTACATTTAAGCCACTCCACTGTCTAGCTCCTTCTTACCTTTCTGATTTACTTTCTCCCTATATTCCAATTCGCTCACTCCGATCTTCTGGATGTGAAATTCTTGTTCCTAGATTCCGCCTTTCTTCAATGGGTGGCAGGTCTTTTTCTGTTGTGGCACCTAAGCTATGGAACTCAATCCCTCTGGCTCTCCGGACTACTACCTCTAGCTCTGAATTCAAATCTCAGCTCAAAACCTATTTGTTCTCTCAATATTATCAGTCATAATGTGTATATGCTTCATGTACTGCTCATTATATTTGTATGCTTATCTGTATTCTGATTGGGCCACTGCCTACACTGCTACACTTTCTATACAATGTTATATGTTCTTTTGTACTGGACTGAAATGTATAATTGATTGCACAATCTAATATCTGCTACATGCTGCATTTGTTTTTGTTCTGGACTAACATTGTCTATATAACTGTTACGTTACTGTTCTTTATTGTGAAGCGTCCTTGAGCTCTGGAACGGTGCTATATAAATTAAACATATTATTATTATTATTTATAAGGTGATCCTTTTGTTTTTGTAATCAGGCACATAGAATATTGATTTTGATTTTAGATTTAATATATCAGCTATCGGCCTCAAAATATAATGAGATATCGTATCGGCCAAAAATTCCATATCAGTGCATCCCAAGCTAAAAGCAAGTTAAATGTTCTCCAAAACTAGATGTCAGACGATATATCGGGTTTACAGATAGTTGATAGTTGCCTTTTGGAACTGTTTAATTTTGGACGTAACATCATTTAACGTGCAGTAGGATCTACAAGCTGTCCAAATTCTCTTATTTTCACTTTCTCATTCTCATTTTTCCACTTTTCTTTCCAATATTTTTGAGGTTACTATAAAATCTGTTAAAAGAACAATTGAAAAGCAATGAAAAACAACTCCTACAATGGAGTGACAACTAAATTCAGAGCAAAGCTTAAAATTGAAGAAAAAAATCTGGCAATGAAGAAATATCTATGAACAAACTGTTCTTCGAAAGTTATCTATAAAAAGGAATAAGTGTCAATAACATAATATACAACACTAAAAATGCAATATTCATATCCATTATATGATAAATTAATTCAGTATTATGATTTTTTTTTGTTGTGTGTGTTTTTTCTTGTAAAGTTACCAGAGAAAGTGAATTATAAGTGAATTCTCTTATATGGTCAAAAGTCAACAGAGATGTATGCTTACTTGCGTGACGCGGTTGAGGCGTCGGCTCGTGCACTTGATCTCATACTCTGGTCTGAGCTGCAGCTGCTGCTGTTCTTCCTCAAAGTCCACTAGATCCCACTCATACTCCAGCCGCGCCTGACGACGTTTCCAGAACTCCAGGAACAGAGTCACTGAGACCACACAAACAGTACAACTTAAAACTCGTATACGGCAAACAGTTATATCAAAGATGAAAGGATCAGCATCCTGTACACAAATAACCACATACCCTTTCTAAATTCATGAGGAAATGATTCTAAGTTAGTCATGAAACTCAATATGGTGCAGCAAATGGCAAATGTTCTTGGTCGTTACGGGATCACACACGCAATGTTAATGAAACCCAGTGACACAGAAGAGCACATTTACTCTATTTCTATGGAGATAATAGAGTGAAGAAACATTTTTAAATACACAAAAAATGTGTAATAAGGGCTTATGGATTTAATCAGAGAGCCTCAAAATCATATTTGAAGTAAATAAATCCCTGTTTTATTATTCCAAGTTACTGTAAAAAGGAAGAAAATATTTCCCAAGGTATATGAAGCACACATACAAGTGACATTTTGTTAGAAAATTACTTTCATAATCGTGATAGCCCTAAAACAAATAATAAATGGTCATAATTAGGGCTGTCAATCGATGAAAATGTTTAATCAAATTAATTACATAATGTGCTGATTAATTAATCTAATTAGCACTCAGTAAGTGCTCAGGTGCCTCGCTCTCTTCGAGCCCGGCACAGCGGTTCCTCTAAAACAATTCCAGAGGCTCCTGGGGCATATGGCATCCTCAGCGGCGGCCGCGCCGTTTGGGTTGATGCATATGAGACCGCTTCAGCACTGGCTACAGACTCGAGTCCCGAGATGGGCATGGCACCAAGGCACCTACCGTGTGACAATCACCCCTTCTTGCCATCACACTTTCAACCCTTGGACAGACCTCTGCTTTCTGCGGACCGGAGTCCCCTTGCAGCAGGTGTCCAGACGTGTTGTGGTGACCACAGACACCCTTTGACAGGGTTGGGTGCCGTGTGCACCGGTGGCACGCTGCCGCTAGCCTCTGGACAGGACCCCGGCAGCATTGGCACATCAACTGCCTAGATTTGCTGGCTGTATCTCTTGCCCTACGGAGGTTTCTCCCACTAATCCAGGGCAAGCACGTCTTGATCCGTTCAGACAGCACCACGACGGTAGCGTACATAAATCGTCAAGGCGGCGGCGGACGTGCTGTCGTGGCAGGTTTCACCCAGCAAAGAGTGGAGGCTCCACCCCAGATGGCCCAGCTGATATGGGACCAATTCGGCAAGGCACAGATAGATCTCTTTGCCTCCCAAAACAACTCCCACTGCCCGCTCTGGTACTCCCTGAGAGGAGCTCCCCTCGGGACAGACGCACTGGCACAAAGCTGGCCCACCCGGGCCTGGTTCTCGGATAACGCGGCACAACCGACCGGGTGTTCCGCCTGCACACAGCGCCCTTCACCAAGTTGTTCCAGTGCGCCTTCTATCCCAGGTTAGCAACTAAGCATTGCTCCCTGGATGTTCTCTGAGCAATTTGCGGCCAGACCCATTACGAGTCACAGGTGCTTTGTACTGGGGTCGGGCTCCACGTGCTTAGTTCCCTTTTCAGGCAAACTCCCCTTGATGTATTTCCCGCGGTATGGTCCCCCTGTCGGCGGACTCGCGTTTCCCTTGGGCAGCCCCACTGCCCCGGTCGCCGTGCTTGTAGAGTCCCCCCTCATTAGGCTGGACCTACCACCGCGCCATTTCCCACGTACGGCTTCACAACCCTCATGGTGTATTTGCCAAATGTTACCTCCCCCTAGACTGGACAGGATGTAGCCT
This sequence comes from Xyrauchen texanus, assembly GCF_025860055.1. Lineage (NCBI taxonomy): Eukaryota > Metazoa > Chordata > Actinopteri > Cypriniformes > Catostomidae > Xyrauchen > Xyrauchen texanus. Next base: position 2,225,967 of record NC_068321.1, on the reverse strand, counting down.
CCACAGGCTCTTTTCCCCCTGAAAGAATAGGACCGGGAAAGACCACCTTCCCCGACACATTTCATAGCGTTAAGATCCGCTAGCATGACCGCTTCACGTCCTATGTGAGATACATAGTGAGAGAAAAGCCACGGCTGCCGGGCTGGCACCATGCTTGTCATGTAGCGCCTGTTACCCCCCTCAGGGGTGGGGGAAACCTAAGGTCTGTATGTGACACCTCTTTGGGGGCGTTGGGGAGGGCTACGTCCAGCCGACACAGTTGACTCTAGCACGCAGTAGCCTGCTTGCACCTGTCTCGACAGTTCACATTACACGGTCAGTGCGTGGTGTTTTTATATGGGACCCTTTGTGTCACTTCATTCAACACAGCGTCAAGTGATTAACAGAAGGGGAATGTCATGGTTACAGTTGTAACCTCCATTCCTCAAGGGAAGGAACGAGACATTGTGTCCCTCCTGCCACAGCACTAGACCTACCACTTAAAACTGCCGTAACTTATTTTCGGCTCCTCTGTGCAAAATCTTGACCGGCACTCCCTGCCCCGCTTCCCTTTATACCCATATGTCCAGGGCATGCAAATTTGTTCTGCCAACTTGACATTGGCCTTTTCTCAGGTTCAGAGGTAAGTTTGGTGTCCCAGGAAGACCCCTTGTGTCACTTCATTTGACACAAAGTCTCGTTCCTTCCCTCGGGGAACGGAGGTTACAACAGTAACCATGACGATTCGTCTTTGTGAAGGACACTTGAATCAAGCCAAGTACAAGGTTATCCTGGAAGAAAACTTGCTTCCTTCTGCTCTAACAATGTTCCTCAACTCTGAGTATCAGATCAAGACCCTGTCATGGCCAGCCCCATATCCAAACCTGAACCTGAAGTTTATTTCCATATTATTGAACATAAGCCAATCATTGGCCTACAGTTCACAGCAATCCACTTTGCAATTGAATTTGTTAATCAATCCGAGATTTATTATAAGGGCTTATCTAAGGATGTGTCAATGTACAACTGCATTAGATGTACGTTTTTGTAGCTTCTCACTTTGGTTGCATTGCGTCATAAACATACTATTTTCAGGTTGCTGTGTCAAGTTAAACGTAGTTCAGTATTTTGAAAAACACATCTTGAGATCCCTAAGTTCAGATTTGAGCTTCATCAAGCTATGTTTTGAACACAAGTATGCATCCTCATGTTGTGCTGTCTGCTGAAGGGTTGGTTTGTTCTCTGTTTAAGTCGCGCATTGCCTATACAGCAGAGGTTTCGCTTACTGACCCCTGGAGAAAACAATTGGTACTTCAAGCTTGACTTTCTCCTTATTACGGTCTGAGGACATGATTAATTGCGTAAATTATTTAACATGTTATTTTTTATATAATTAATCACACTGAATTAACGTATTAAGTCGACAGCCCTAGTCATAATTAAAATTATTTGTATGACAGTTAATCATCAGCCAAATTTCATAATCGTGACAGCCCTAGGTTGCACTAAAATGGTTAATAAACAAACTTTACTCACCCCATATTCCCATGAATATTGCAAAGAACACCGTAGCTGTGTTGTCAAACAGATACGATTGCTAAAAGGCAATTAGAAGAAAAGGCATCATTTACATAAATAAATATGGAAAGACTCTCATTTCTGGTGTCCATACAATATTCTTCACTAACCCATGAGGAGCTACAGGTTGAGTTGAGTTTCCAGTAGCCACATTTCTTATCACAGAGAGGACACATGAGGATCTGCCCACCTATAGTCTCATTACAGATCTCCTTACTAAAGCAGAGAAACAATAAAAACCACAACTGTTTGTGCGAACACAGACTCACATTCACTGAACTCAACAGGTGTCTTAGACCCCAAACAATCTCTGAATGCTTCTAGACATGCAACACTATTTCACACGTCACTGCGATCCAGAACATGTCATAGTACAATTCATAACAAGCGCAAGTAAGTGTCTCAACATTACCACAAGGGGCACTGTTGTCTTGTTTACTGGCCGTAAGTTGTTCACCTCATAAATTATTAAGTCATTTTATAGAGTCACCAGCTCCGAGGTGAATCACAGCATTACAAACTTTGATTTGAAGCAAAAAAGTATTTGTTCAAGACTTTGTATTTAACGTCTTTAATGAGGGAATTAACTACAATCCCATGAAGCACTGCAAATGACATAATAAAATTATGGGAAATGGGAAAATGTAAAACTATTAATTTAAAGTTGATTATAAGTATAAATATATTTTAATATTACTGCAAAATATTCAGATATCTGCAAATATACATGTAGTTTGACACTGTATAGTGACCAAAGCCGTTATTAACTGCAGTTGGTTTGCCTCTTTAGTTTCCAGTATTAAACAAGATTTTTAAACAATGACATTGAAATAACATGGACTGATGGCTTCAACAGAAGAATGCACTATCGATTAACCACCTTAATCGGTCACAGTAGGTCTATAAGTTATCGTTAAAAATCGGAACCAAACTGTTGCGCTCAATTGAAGTTTGTTACAGCCACAGTAATGCAAAAATATTAAGTATGTAAGTAATAGTCATTGCAATTAAATAACTTTATCGATAAACAATCAAGAATTAAGAAGTCGGCCTATCTGTTTTATCTAATGAAGCTAAGTGTTTTTTAAAGCGTCATAAGTGTTAGCAAACATCATCACGTATTTGTTTTAGATTTAGCCTTATTGAATACTAGAAACACTTTTGACTATAGATGCAGTATCCCGTAAATACATAAAGGTAACTAACACAAAAGTAACTAATGACAGATAAAAATGATATAAATAATACATTAATTATAATATAATGATTATTTGCAGCACAATCTCTGACTGAAAGGTGCATTAGCTAACATTTTGTATTACCGCACTAGAAACGATACTCGAAAATATTATATACAGGTATATCGATTAATCTGGCACATAGCCCGCCCCTACATAATGGGACTGTGCACTTATACTTCAATGGCCAAGCATTCTCGTGCATTTGCATACTTGCGTAGAATATGTTTCTGGTTTAATTCTCACCTCCAGACGTTGTCATCAAAGGTGGCAAAACCATAGATGAAGCAGAACAGACCAACAATTGCAGCGTAGAACAGCATCTCTGTATAATAACCCAGCCATGCAAAGTAGATGCTGATCTTCTCTCCATAGTACTTCCTGTGGTAGGAAGGACATTATGCACGATGAAGAAAGGAAACCTTAAAGGTTTGGCTACCTAAGGTACCTTGCCATAACTTCTTCAACAAAAACTTTGAGGCAAAATAGTTAGAACCAAAGAACCCATACATACTGTATTGGGCGTATAACGATTAGAAAGAAGTATTATGGATAGATTCATCAAGTTTTGTGTTAAGCTATTGGGGAGCAATTAGTTAATTTGGATGAACAGAACGTGTGAAGAATTTACAGCATTTCTTTGAAATATAAATAGCCATTTGTGACATTATAAGTACAGTAAGTAATTTTTGATCAATTTTAGGCAATCTTGGAGAATAAAAGTACAATTTCATTTCAAAAACATAAACATTTTTAAGTAATCCCAAACTTTTGAATGGTAATGTAAATGTACAATTGCTGTGCCATACCATGTATGGATTATTTATGTAGCTACTGTTCAAATTAGCATTATGTTCAGACAGTAACAATAATGAACACATGGTAATAGATCCCACTTTTCAAATGAAATGGTTCCCATGCTCGGCCATAGATCTCTCAGGACCGCCCACACTGCCACTGAGCCAAACGATGATGTAACTATTCATACTACTGTACACAGTATTTGGTAGTAACAGATAGTAACTACATAATCATATTACGAAACAATATTTACTCATCATTGAATTACACAACATTTTAAAATGTGTGCAATCAGATTACTGTTGTCCAAGTTCATCCAACAGTCCTAAAAAATAAACCCTCTTCGTAAATACCAACAATTCTCTTAAAATCTTACACCCATTTTTCTTCCATTTTACGTAACATAGTGTTAGTTTTTCCCTTTTGTTGCTGTTTGATTTTATGTTTACTGATGGTTCACGAAAGAGGTGTTAATAGGTACTTAATACGGGGGGCATGGGTAATTCAGCGCATATTGGCACTGACTACCACCCCTGTGAAATCCCAAAATGCATACAAATTTATTTTATAGAAACATAGTTAATGTGTACAAAAATGATAACATAAATAAGATCTATCTACAGCCATTTGTTGTGAATCAGAAAAATCTGAAAAAATAATGTACTAACTGCAATGTTTATCTGATTTGCAAGATGCACTCCAAAGGTTTAATGCACATCATTGTGATGACCTAACAGCCTTCACAGTACTGGTATATTAGATTTTTTATGGGAATGAAAACGAGGTATAGACTTATAGTCTCTTTGACTGCATGCGCTGTATGAAGACATATAAATGTCTTAGTTCACACCTCATATTCCCAACTAGTGCTATAATGCGCTTTTTGTCAACATATTTTATTTAACATTGTTTTGTGTGGAAAGATTATTTTTTCAATGAAAAACCCATTGAAGAAACTGTAAGTCTGTAACTCACACTCTCGTTTTCATCTTGTCAAAAACCAAATATGGTGCTACTGTGAATATGATCCATGTGTGCTTGTTTGCCACTTACAACTATATTTATTATTATTATTATTATTATTATTATTATTAATCGTACGTGTGTCGCGGTTTTTGTTTAGTTTTGAAAACAGAATTGAAATCCAAAGTAAGTTTACGCGTAATGAATAAAATTCATATGAATTAATTCAAACTCATTACATCTATTAATAAAACACTTTAATTTTAGACAAATAGATAATAATAAAATACATTACAGAGCAATTGTGCATCATATCTTGCGCTTCAATGGTAGGAATCTTGCTTTATGCGATTAAGTTTTGTGGCATTAGTTTAACCAGACCATATTTGTTACGGTTAATGTTGTCTAAAACTCACTTTTGTTTTAGATCATTAGAAGTGCCATTACAGTTACTTGGAAGCTGCTTTGAAATGGGTTTTATTACAAGGAACCTTCATACAAAATTGCTGCCTGTGAAGTCACTGCCTTAGCTTTTGGACATTTTGTCAGATGTAAGTGTCTCATGTTGATAGAGAATGTGCTGAACTTGTGGTTCATCTGCTAGGACACCTGTGTGAACATAGGGGAACTGACTTTACTGTCACTTGCCAAAATATTTTTTGGGGTCACTCTAATTGTTTAAGCTGTATCGCCCAGCCCTAATGGTAACACACGCATTTGGAAAACAGGAAGTATAAAGTCAAGCAAGGCTGGTGTGTGTCTCACCGTATAAGGTTGAGCGGCTGCTCTTTATAACAGTGACTGAAGCGAGCCCAGAATTTGTACAGAGAATAACGCTCACTCTCACAGCTCGGATCACGAGACCTGGTCCAGTACTTGCACTACACACACACATACACACACACACACAAACACATTATTACTTTATTGATGAAGCACAACCCTTTGAACCTTATTTCATGAACTCTTTAGAGACAGGTTTGATGGCTGAGTGAAAGACGTACGTCATGCAGGGGGAAGGCCGCTGTGTAGGTGCCGTTATTCAGCAGTCTCTTAATACCCTTCTTGTCCTTGTCTTCTTTACTGTATGGACATCTGGAGAGGATATAATAAACCTACACAGAAAACAGAATAAAACAAGCCTAAAGTTACAGGAGGACAAACACTGCAATTCCTCAATAAAAGCTGTCTAGTTTATGTCCTGTAAGTTTAATATGACCATGTTGGATTTAGATGGATTTAGAAAAGACAAAAATGTATAATGTATTATATGGGTGAATCTTCAAATAGTCACTTGAAATACTGAAAAATGAAATTATGTTTTATCTATGTTTTGTAACATTTATCAGATGTCCTAGAATAAAAATCTAATCATGGTCTTAATTTTGGTACAATATGTGATTGTGCCTGATGGTAATATCATTTTTATCTTTTAAAAGAAAAGTCTGGATGACACTGTGACAGGGCGGAGGGCGGGGCTGAAATTTTTTCAAAGATAAAGGAATATTTCACCAAATTTTTTTTAATGTTCCTATCATTTACTCTCCTTCATGACTAGAAGAATATTTCAGCTCTGTAGGTCCTCAAAATGCAAGTGAATGGGTACCAACATTTTGAAAGGTGAAGCCAAAATACAACGTCCATGCATGTGGACGCGGGGTCGCACAAGGTTAAAGTCCGCATGAAGTGTCTCGAAAAGAGCAGTTTTCTTTGGCCTGTTGATATATTTCCTACTAAAACATGAAGTTGGTGCAGGACTTGTTTTATTTTTATATGCTATACATCGAAGGAAACCTCCAGTCACACATATTGCATCTAACTCCCGTGAGTGCATTCCAATCAGAAGTGATTGTCTTACTGTCCTAATTCCCCTCAAAGACAATTCCCCTCCACTGTGAGAGTTTCAGATGGCTGAAAGGTCACAACGGTCAGTCAGAACATACTTTTTAAGCAATTCTTATTGGAAGGTCTGTTTGGAACGACCCTACAGCATGGATTGTGCTCCCTACGAAGTGCCCTGCGAAGGCATCTTCTATGCCGGTTAGAACACAGCCATGTGGGCTTGATAGGTAGGAGGGTGCATTCTCAATCTGGTTTCTCAGTCTGTAATGTAATGTATGTAAGCTAAGGTCAATATATTTATAGCAACTTAAATCACTACTTTTGAAAGTAACTCTATTGCCCCTCCCCCCTTGAGTACTGAAGCTTGTTGCCACAACAGTAACTCAAGTACGCAAGTTTAAGTTGTTCAGCCGGACCACACAATGGCAATGCCTGGGAAAAGTGCTCACATTTGTGTACGCGTACTTGTGTAAAGTATGTTTCTTGCCTAAAAGTGCACTAAGTAAATTTTGGTTTATGTTGCACTTACTGCATCACGTAACAGCAAAAGTTTTCAGTTACTGATGCCATTGTTAAAAATGCACTGTTAGCCATGGTTAATTTATTCTACACGTGAAAGTGTCCAATAATGAGGGTTTGAATATAAAGGTATTAGTAGTATTCAGGAAAATGTTACTGAGTGCACATTGTTTTGTAATTTATCACCCAAACGCAAGACAAAGGTCCCCCTTTTTGAAGAATAACACATTTATTAAATTTCATACTTTATTTAATAATAAAATTACATATTATAATTATTTTTTAATATATATATAAAAATTGTGTAGGTGCTGAATGCCAGGCATTTCTTAAATTTTATATTAAATGCTTTCTTACGATCCTGTTGCGTGTGGATGGAGGGAAGAAGGTCTCTTTATCCTCGATGAGGAAGAAGTCAGTCTTACTCTTGTCAAATGTTGAGGTGAAGTAATCTGGCTCGGGGTTCATCACATGGTCTGGCAGTTTGATGGGTGTAAAGAGCCAACCACAGGGCACCTCTTTATTATCAGGAACATCATTGACTTTAAAAGGCACTTTGATTTTCAGAACATCTGCATATGTTGCCAGCACCTCCCATGGGACGTGGATCTTCAGGAAGAACGTTCTCCCATCTTCCGACTCCTGGAATGACAAATGCATGGCAGATAAGGAGAGGAAGAACGGCTATTTGATTAATGCTAATTTAACTATTCCTTTTGAATGGACAGTAACAGGTGAAAAGAACATACTGTGTATATCTATATATATAATACTGTGAAAAAGTATTTGCCCCTTCCTGATTTCTTCTATTTTTTGTGTATTTTTCATACTAATTTGTTTTAGATCTTCAAACGAGATATGACATAAAACAAAGGCAAACTGAGTAGACACAAAATACAGTTTTCAAATATATATATATATATATATTTATTGAAACAAAAAATTTATCCAACACCTATATCACCCATGTGAAAAACGAACTGCCCCCTTAAACTTAAAAGCTGGTTGTGGTTTAGTAGTAACAACTGCAACCACACTCTTCAGATAACCGGAGATCAGTCTTTCACAACGCTGTGGGGGAATTTTGGCCCACGCTTCTTTGCACAACTGCTTTAGTTCAGCCACGTTGGAGGGTTTGAGCATGAACTGCCCGATTAAGGTCCTGCCACAGCATCTCAATCGTTTAAGTCATGACTAGGTCACTCCAAAACTTTCATTTATCTTCTTTTGAGCCATTCAGAGTTACTCCTATAATTTGGATCATTGTCTTGCTGAATAATCCAGTTACGCTTGAGCTTCAACTCACGGACTGATGACCGGATGTTCTCCTTTAGGATTTTCCGGTAGAGAGCAGAATTCATGTTTCCCTCAATTATTGCAAGTCACCCAGAAGCAGCAAAGCATCCCCACACCATCACACTACCACCACCATGCTTGACCGTAAGTATGATTTTCATTTTGTGTAAATCTGTGTTTGATTTACACCAGATGTAACAGGACCCCTGTCTTCCAAACAGTTCCTCTTTTGACGCATTCAACATTTTCCCAAAAGGTTTGAAGATCATCAAGGTGTGTTTTGGAAAAATTCAAATGAGCCTTAATGTTTTTCTGGGTTAAGTGGTTTTCACCTCACCACTCTTCCATGGATGGCATTTTTGGCCAGTGTCTTTCTGATAGTGGGGTCATGAACTCTGACCTTTAGAGAGTCCAGCGGTTCCACTACTTACATATCAGCCGAAAGACAGTTACTCAATAATAGTGCATTAAAACTGTTTGTTCAGGCATTCAGTTCTTGTTTATACTTGCTCAGGATATATTAAATATTAAACTGCAGTTTCAACACACCAATTCATCATAAGATTTCTTCCATGGATGGCATTTTTGGCCAGTGTCTTTCTGATAGTGGGGTCATGAACTCTGACCTTTAGAGAGTCCAGCGGTTCCTTGGATGTTGTCCTTGGCTTTTTTGTGACTTCCTGAATGAGTTGTTGCTGTGCTCTTGGAGGAATATTGGAGGGTCGCCACTTCTGGGAAGGTTCACTACTGTGCCAATTTTCTCCATTTGGAGATATTGGCTCTCACTGTGGTTCTTTGGAGTTCCAGAGCCTTTGAAATAGCTTTTTAACCATTTCCAGACTGATATTTCAATCACCTTTTTCCTAATTTCTGGAATTTCTTTTGACATTGGCATAGTGTGCTCCTGGGAGACCTTTTAGCTTCACACTGCTGCAAAAGTTTGATTTAGGTGTTGATTTGATTGAACGGGGCTGTCAGTAATCAGGTTTGGGTGTGTCTAGTCCAGCCGATACCCATTATGAATGTTTCATAGATTTGGGAATTTTGTAACTAAGGGGGTAAATACTTTTTCACACAGGCCCAGATGGTATTGGATAACCTTTTTGCTTCAATAAATAACATTAACATTTAAAAACTGTATTTTGTGTTTACTCAGATTGACTTTGTTTTAAGTTAAATTTTGTTTGAATTTGTGAATCAATTTAGTATGAGATGTACACAAAAACAGAAGAAATCAGGAAGGGGCAAATACATTTTCCCAGCACTTTGTGTATATATATATATATATATATATATTTAGTATATATATACTTGGATTGTGTGTATATGTATATATTGTGTGTGTATATAGACCTGTGATTTTGCTAAACATCTCCTTTTTAATCATACGGGATTGGAACATTAGTGTGAGTAAATGATGAGTAAATATTTTAGGGGTGAACTATACCTTTAGGTATGTTTCCAGGTACAATATGAATTAAATTTCCCTCTAGGTGACACTAACTGACAAAATTCCTGAAAACTGGGCTCAACTAAACATATGCAGTGAAATATGTTGCTCCTGATTGAAGGATTTTGCCAAAAGTTAATAACCTAGTGTTTATAAATCAATATATCTATTTCTGAGATGATTTAATAGGAATCTGATGACATATGAATGTCCTAACAGGGCTTTTCAATTTCAGATTTTACACTCACAGATTTGTCCTCGGTCTCCAAGTCAAGTCCTGCTTTCTGTAAATTAGCTTCAAACTCTTTCCTCCGATCCTGTGAAACACATGAAAGATCAATTTCAAATCTGAGATTGTTGACTTACATTGTATGGACATACAGAGCTAAAAATCTTCATTTGTGTTCAGCAGAAGAAAGAAAGTCACACATCTGGGATAGCAGGAGGGTGAGTAAATGATGAAAGAATTTTAATTTTTGGTTGAACTAGTCCTTTAACGTTTCTGAGTCGCCATTTGTTTTGGCAAATGCTTTTCCCAAATTATCTTGGAATATGAAGGTAGAAGTCAAATGTCATTAACTGAATATGCTACAGAGTGAAATACGCACCTGTTTTTTCTCTCCATCCTTGTCGTCGATGTATGAGAGAACAAAATCTATCCGCCGTACGCCATCTCTGAAGTACACAGAGTCCTTGCTCTGAAGCTGTTTGTCTACCTGCACACACACACAGGTTAAAGTATTAAAGCTATTACATATCAGCCGAAAGACAGTTACTCAATAATAGTGCATTAAAACTGTTTGTTCAGGCATTCAGTTCTTGTTTATACTTGCTCAGGATATATTAAATATTAAACTGCAGTTTCAACACACCAATTCATCATAAGATTTCTACAGTTAGGATAACAAGACTAATGCCACAACACCCACAGCAAATAATCCAAGCATCCTGCTACACACTTGCAGGCATCATACGTGCATCAAATCTCAAGCTTTTAAAATAAGCTCCATGCAAAAGAAAAGTCAGCATTACCATATATGTCTACTTTTTGCTAATGTCTACCCCTAATATTACTTAAAATTGCTTTATTCAGGACATTTTCCTTTATAGGACGTCACTGGACATTTGACACACACACACATACTTTAGCAAACATGTGCAGTCTGAGCTCTAGTGACTGGCAACTGACAGCGATCATTTGCATACTGTTTATACTGTAGTATGTGCTAATAGAAAGAGAAGCAGGTAGAATAACAACAGCATAAAACAGGGGTTCATAAAATGGCTGTGGCTTTTGCAACACAGCTGTTGTCTCTATTGGTCAGCTATAATGAGTCTAAAAAAGTGTTCTCATTATCTCTTTAATGTCACTCCCTCTATGAGGTTTATGCTTTTTACAATAAAAACAGAGGCCCAGAATTTGACATTTGCACTTCTACAGTAAAAGAAAATCTCTGGCATTTTATACTGACTGTTCCTTCCCTCTTAAACCTCAAATTATTCAACAATGCAACAATGTTTGCTGCCATCTGCTGTTTAGGAGAGTCTCATATGTCCTATCTCATGACATAAATGGATAAAAACAGCAAGTTACTACCTCTTTCTCTTCAACACCAGCCAAATGTCTTATTTTGAATCATATAATTTTTTTAATCACAGTCTAGAACCTGCAGGAAAAACAATGATCCCAGATCAGACATGACAAGAGCATACAGCTGAAGTCAGAAGTTTTCATACACCTTAGCCAAATACATTTAAACTCAGTTTGTACAATTCCTGACATTTAATCGTAGAAAACATTCCCTGTCTTAGGTCAGTTAGGATCACTACTTTATTTTAAGAATGTGAAATGTCAGAATAATAGTAGAGAGAATGATTTATTTCAGCTTTTATTTCTGTCATCACATTCCCAGTGGGTCAGAAATTTACATACACTTTATTAGTATTTGATATCATTGCCTTTAAATTGTTTAACATGGGTCAAACGTTTTGGGTAGCCTTCCACAAGCTTCTCACAATAAGTTTCTGGAATTTTGGTCCATTCCTCCAGACAGAACTGCTGTAACTGAGTCAGGTTTTTAGGCCTCCTTGCTCACACACGCTTTTTCAGTTCTGTCCTCAGATTGAGGTCAGGGATTTATGATGGCCACTCCAATACCTTGAATGTATTGTCCTTGAGCCATTTTGCCACAACTGTGGAGGTATGCTTGTCCATTTGGAAGTCCCATTTGCTAACAAGTTTTAACTTCATGGCTGATGTCTTGAGATATTGCTTCAATATATCCACATCATTTTCCTTCCTCATGTTGTCATCTATTTTCTGAAGTGCACCAGTCCCTCCTGCAGCAAAGCACCCCCACAACATGATGCTGCCACCCCCATGCTTCACGGTTGGGATGATGTTCTTCAGCTTGCAAGTCTCACCCTTTTTCCTCCAAACATAACATTGGTCATTAAGGCCAAACAGTTACATTTTTGCTTCATTAGCCCAGAGGACAAGACCTTTGTCCCCATGTGCATTTGCAAACTGTAGTCTGGCTTTTTTATGGTGGATGGAAGCATTGGCTTCTTCCTTGCTGAGCAGCCTTTCAGGTTATATCGATATAGGACTCGTTTTACTGTAGATATAGATACTTGTCTACTTGATTCCTCCAGCATATTCACAAAGTACTTTGCTGTTGTTCTGGGATTGATTTGCACTTTTCGCACCAAACTACATTCATCTCTATGAGACAGAATGTGTCTCCTTCCTGAGTGGTATGATTGCTGCACGGCCCCATGGTGTTTATACTTGGATACTATTGTTTATACAGACGAACGTGGAACCTTCAGGCATTAGGAAATTGCTCCCAAGGATTAACCAGACTTGTGGAGGTCCACAATTTATTTTTCTGAGTTCTTTGCTGATTTCTTTTGATTTTCCCATGATGTCAAGCAAGGAGGCACTCGGTTTGAAGGTAGGCCTTAATATACATCCACAGCTACACCTCAATTCAGTACACCTCATATCAGAAGCTAATTGGCAAATTGTCAAAAGGCTTGACATAATTTTCTGGAATTTTACAAGCTACTTAAAGGCACAGTTAACTTAATGTATGTAAGCTTCTGACCCACTGGAATTGTGATATAGTCAATTACAAGTGAAAAAATTGGCAATTGTTGGAAAAAATACTTGTGTCATGCACAAAGCAGATGTCCTAAACAAATTGCCAAATCTATAGTTTGCTAATATTAAATCTGTGGAGTGGTTAAAAATATATTTTTTATTATTTCAACCTAAGTGTATGGAAACGTCTGACTTCAACTGTGTACTGTATTTACTCTCTGCTAACACTGACATGGCCCTCATAAGCATGGCCTTCACTCTGAGGCAGGAAAAAAAGCTCTGCAGGAACAGTTGAATGCTCTTGGTCTGTCACAGGAGCTGCCTGCACTATGCAGCTGTTCTGTAACAACTAAAAATAACTTACATACGCTGCATAACACAAACAAAGCCAGCCACTTCATTCTCTCAATGCTACCTCCAGAGATGAGAGCAAACCCAGTTGCACTTTTTTCAGTTTAACAAGCTCATTTTGTTTAGCCTGTCCCCACCCCTGTATTTCCAACTTCTCCATGCTATATTATGAACTATACACATTTTGATGATATATGATATATGCAGTATACATAAATATATTTTTAAGATATTAGTTCACTGAAAGTTGCACCCACAGGTTATTTGTCTAACCTGTAACCGTCATATTTTTCACTTTACAAAGTGATGAACTACAGTATTTCATACATGAAAAAGCCATAATTAGGGCTCGTTAAAAATATTTATATTCCAATTAACTGGAATCTTCATTTGAACAATTCCAATACTGATTCTGAAAAAAACTAAGAACAATCTTTTACTTTAAAGTTTACTTCAATTCATTGTTAGCTGGGCCCTGTTGTTCATTTTTAAAATGGCTTAATGTACCAAGTTGGAAGGTTTCTTGTATAATTTACAGCATTGTCTGAGAGAAATATATATATATTGTTTTTCTCATATCTAAGGGAAATGGACATTACAACTGAAATATATGGGAATGAATCAGAATTGACTCAAATTATATTTCTATTAAAATCGAAAGCTTGTGAACCGGAATTGAATCAAATCAGGAAATCTGTATCAATACCCAGCCCTCGTCATAATGACATCATCATCCTTTCAAGAAGTGAACTTCAAGTCCACTTTTCTTTATAATTTTATGGTATGTTTTTTTGTTTTATTTAGGACAATCTTAAAATGTCAACCTTTTTTTTATAGATTCTGTATAGAAAACAATTGATAATTGAAAAGAAAACATTTGAAAAATATATTAGAATTACATTCTCTTTCTAAGAATTGCAATCTATCAAATTGAATATCAAATTGAACTCAAATTGTCAACCCTGTTAACTTCCTAAAGAAATAATTAAGTTCCAAGCATATTTTAAAATATATTCGTTTGGCACAATGCAATTTATCAACACTTAAAGTCCCTTTACAAGTGCAGCTTTCTTTCCTGTGTTGAAGTATTTTCAATTGAAACAGGAATTTGAGGTGGAACATATTGAACATATTGAGCCAATAGCCTTTAGCTTACGTCACAGCCATGAACATGGTTCAATGCTCGCTATTGCTAGTCAAAGGCAAGTGGTATTTCGGGGAGAAATATTCTGATTCTAGAGAGGATTTGATTGGACAAATTGAGTAAGTGCAGTATGAGTCATCAATATTTTTTGTCTGTATTTTCGGAAGAGGAAGACTGTAAATTTGAAATGTGTATATTTGCTAAAAGTGAATTAGAATATATGGCCTCAAAGCTAACAGAAATGAAGCTCCAGTTTTGATTTCATGAAGTATTTACCATGATAAAAATCACCTTGTTCCTTTAAAACAAACAAAACACAGAAAATCCTGATGACTGCCAACTGTCTACAGCTAACACTTCCATGCTAATGTACAGAATTCAGTAATACACACTAACATCCATTAGTAAACGCAGTTACTGTTGGTCATTTATAGTAACGTCACGACTAGTAATAATACAATTCCCCAAGGATCCTCCTTCGTCTTTCCAGAACTGCTCTGATGGAGAGATTGAAGAAAGCAAAAGCAATTTACCTCCATTCCGTCTATCAAGTGCTGCATCATTCAGCGTTCTGGAGGTGTAGACCACCTCCCTTACTACAGCAGCAGAACCCTGACCCACACACATACATACACAAACACACACACTCAGTGGATAAAGCTGTGTTCCTTTAAGATAAGCAAACGCCCAGTCATTAACAGAGCGGAGAGAGAGAGAGAGAGAGAGAGAGAGAGAGAGAGAGAGAGAGAGAAGGGGGAGCTTATATTGATGACATACTTTTTTAATTGCACTGAATTATTGTATTTCATTTGTAATTCAGTATTTCATTTTATTTATGATGTTCCCTTCCTTATTATTTGTTTAAATCAATTTTTACTTTTATTATGAGGTTACTATGTGGTTTCTAGGGTCTTCAGGGTGGTTGTTATGCAGTTGCTAAGGTGTTATTAGAGGTTTAGTCTGTTGCTATGTGGATGTTAGTGTGTTGCTAGGTGGCAGCTAGAATGTTTTTGAGCACATTGCTATGTGGCTACTAGGGCTTTGCCAGAGTGTTCTAATTGGTTGTCAGAGCTTTGCTGTTGCATAATATGTGGTTTAGTCTGTTGCTTTTTGGTTGCTAGGGTGTTGTTATGTGGTTGATATGGTGTTAAAAGTGGTTGTCAGGGCAGCTGATACAGTATTTTTTCGCTGAGGTGCTCTGAGGTGTATGTTTTTAGTACATTACAAAGTAGCTGTTAAGGCTTGCTAGTGTGTTCTCAGTGGTTTTCCAGATATTGCTGTTGCTAAGGTGTTGCTAGGTGATTGCTAGGGTGTTCAGAATTATGCTAGGGCATTGCTATGTAGTTGCTAAGGTGTTCTGAGTGTTTTTTAGCACAATGCTATGCAGCTGCTGGGGCATTGCAAGGGTGTTCTCAAGGTTGTGGCATTGCTGTGCTGTTGCTAAGGTGTTTTAAGTGTTCGTAGTGTGTTGATATGTTGTTGCTAGGTGGTTCTAGGGTGTTCTAAATTGTTAGAACACCCTGCATTGCTGTTCAGTTGCTAAAGTGTTATTAGGCATTATAGTCTTTTGTTATGCGGTTGTTTGCTGGTTACTTTGATGTTCTGAGTGTTTTTTTAGCAAATTGCTTTGTGGTTGCTATAGTGTTGTTAAGGTGTTCTCAGCGGTTGTCAAGACACTGCTGTGTAGTTGCTAAGGTGTTATCAGTGTTTTTAATCTGTTGATATGTTGTTGCTATGGTGCTGTTAGGGTGTTCTCAGTGATTATTAGAGCATTGATGTGCAGTTGCTAAGGTGTTACATGTGGTTTGGTCTGTTGCTTTGTGGTTGCTAGGGTGTTGTTAGGTGGTTGATTGGGTGTTAAGACTTTTTTTTGCACATAACTATACAGCTGCTAGTGCACTGTAAGGTTGTTCTTGGTGGTTGACAGGGCATTGCTGTGCGCTTGCTAAGGTGATACACATGTTTTTAGTCTGTTGCTATGGATTTACTAGGGTTTTGCTATGCAGTTGCTATTGTGTTGCTTGGTGGTTGCTGTGATGTTCTGTGTGGTTGCCAGGGCATTGCAAAGCAGTTGCAAAGATGCTTCGAGTCTTTTTTGGCATATTGATATGTGGTTGCTATGGTGTTGTTAGGATGTCCTCAGCGTTTGTCAGGGCATTGCTGTGCTGTTGCTAAGGTGTTCTAAGTGTTTTTAGTCTGTTGATATGTGGTTGAAAGGGTGTTACTATGCGGTTGCTCAGGTGTTCTCAGTTGTTGTCAGGGCATTGCTGTGGTGTTGCTAAGGTTTTATAAATTGTTTAGACTTTTGCTATGCAGTTGCTAGGGTGTTGCTAGGTGGTTAATTGGGTGTTCTCTGTGGTTACTTACTGGCCCAAGTCAAAAGTCTCTATAATATTCTGGTCTCTAAATATGGCTCGGGTCCCTCCTTAAATGTAAGTTAACTTATTTATGAATTAATTTTTTTGCAGTAGCCAACCTTTCCTCAGCAAGCTGCATGATTTAAGGCATCATTCATGTCTGTTTCACAAATGGTGCGGGACAACAGCCTGAAAATTAATATTTAGGGATAGGGTTAGATGCTTTACTTAGCAAACACCAACACATAAACTAGGACAGACCTGGACATGTGATATCATTTAAAAACTATTAAGTTCTGACTGCCATTTACATACAGTAGGAATATGTTTGCCATGTCAAATATTTGTTGATGGTAATTGAAATCTGAATTTCATTCACAGCCATGTTTCCAAAAATGATCAATCTCTTTTAAATTACTGTCTGCTGAATTATTATCAAAAAGACAGCAGTCATGCCTGTAGGCAAGTCATATTACAAATAACTTTAAAGGGGACATATTTATGCCCCATTTTACACGATGTAATATAAGTTTCAGGTGTCCCCAGAATGTGTATGTCAAGTTTCAGCTCAAAATACCGGTAGAATATGGTAGAAATGATCACAGATCATTTATTCTACCATGCCTTTATACCGCTGTTTTGTAGCCCTGTTCCAAATAGGCTGTTTTAGTGTCTGTAGCTTCAAATGCAAAGGATCTGCTGCTCCCAACACCCCTTTCTGGAATTGGGTTGTGCCTTTCCTGCTGGAAACAACAATGCACGGCGACAACAATGCACGAGAACGTAAACAGATAAAAATTTATAAATAACATGGAGAGCACACTAAGTCAATCATCTTACTGTATTGTGCATAACAAAGGTCAAGTTATGAAATATGAAAAACAGCTATAGTTGTCGAAAATACCACTATCGTTTCATAATCATTTTTAAAAAATTGCTTGTTTTTATTACACGGAAAATCTGCATTACATGACCACTCAAGCAGGACTGTGGAGGATGCCAATCAGTTTATATTTTAACCAAAAAAGAGCTACAGCATCATTGTTATGGAATAGTTACTACGTTACATAAAGCACAATGTTTTCACAAGCGTTTTTCACGCAACGTGCAGAAAGCCAAATTGCAAACATTAAAAAAGTATCAAGTGCAAAACTTGTGACTTACAAATCTGAATTTGGGTCACGGAGATTTGGTATCGATCCACCCTTGATCCTTAGCTTTAAAGCAAATCCAGCCTAGTGTTAACCATCGCTGATGAAGCAGTCCGAGTTAGCACAAGCGGCTCTAGCGAGGAGATAAATAAGGTGGACTGTGCGCTGCTCCCTCATGTTTTAATGAGGGTGGATCTAAGCTACTCGGGCGGATCTCTTCGCCAGCCGTGGGTTGCCTAAGGGGCTGCAAACCTGAACGGCTCGTTCAGAGAAATGTTTGTTACCATGAGAAAAAGGCTCCAGAGTTTCAGAAGAGATCTCAACAGTGAGCGCTTTTACTTGCACAATCTTACATTAGAGTCCTGTAAATGATGACAGTATTTTAATTTTTTTATTAACTACCTCTCTAAGTCCTCTGACTTATGAAACAGCAACCTCTGAGCAATAAACATTTCTCAAAGGACTGCAAATAAACACTGTATGTAAATAATATGTAACGGTTACCTTGTCTTGTTTTTCCGTTGCCCTTTGTTTGTCATTTTTGTCACCTTTGTAGTTCCTTAGTTTTCACTTTTGGCACCCTTGTAACTCCATAGTCTTGTTTTCCCTCGTGTTCACTGTTCATTGTTTTCACCTGCTCTTGTTAATTTGTCATTTACTTCTGTTAATCACCTTGTTACCTAGTTTGAGTTCTGTTTGTTCATTGGCCCCTTTGTCCTATGTTTTGTATTTATATCCTGGTTTTTGGTTCAGTCCTTGTCTGTCGTTGAATGTTGTTGTTAGCCTGGAATGTTTCCCCTGCCCGTGTTTTTCCTCAGTCTTGTGTTTATTTTCCCACTGAGGGCTTTTCATTTGTTCCCGTATTTTCCGTGGACCTGCCTTGTTTGTTTTGTTATCAATAAAAGTTGAACTGCATTTGGAACTGCATCTCCTCGTCTGCCTTCGCTGCCTCATTCATAACAAATAAGGCTTATCTGATTATTCTACAATTCCAGTTAAGTATCAATTCTCTTTACATCTGTCTCTTCAGTGTTGATGGCGTAGGTGTATGTTGTATGGAGTGGTGGTGGTGTAGCGGGCTAAAGCACATAACTGTTAATCAGAAGGTCGCTGATTCGATCTCCACATCCACCACCATTGTGTTGTTGAGCAAGGCAATTAACTCCAGGTTGCTCTGGGGGGATTGTCCCTGTAGCTCCAAGATGAGATCCAAGATGGCGGCGCAGTAGCACGCAGCGGCCACTCCGGATCCACAATGGTGCTATTTTTGTTAAAAAAGCCCGACTTTTGCAACCCATGGACATCGGAGCAACCGGTGTTCGTGTCTACCATCGCCAGACACTACTGAAATATAAGACTCATGCAAAAACCAAGCTGCATGATGACCTGCAGGAGGCGCTACGCGTACTCGGCTTGCTGCGGAGACCAGGCCTCCAGCCCTCGGCGTCGCCTGATGCCGGTGGCCGGGGGAGAGGACGTCGTAAGCGGTGTCGCGAAAGCGGAAGCGCGGAAAGAGGCGGGGGTCCATGCTAGGCTAAAAACAAACCCTAGCCGGCCGGCTCTCCCGTCTATCCTGCTCTCAAATGTTTGCTCCCTGGACAATAAACTGGACTATATCCGACTCCAGCAGGCTACGCAGCGTGAGTTTAGAGACTGCTGCGTCTTTGTTTTCACGGAGACGTGGCTCAGCGACAGAGTTCCGGATGCCGCCATTCAGCTAGACGGGCTCGCCTCGTTTCGTGCCGACAGAAATACAGCTCTCTGCGGTAAGACTCGCGGTGGTGGCTTGTGTGTTTACATCAACACGGAATGGTGCAAGAACTCTATGCTAGTCTCTAGTTACTGTTCATCGCTGTTGGAGCTTGTGACTGTTAGATGCAGACCTTTTTATCTACCACGGAATTCACCACTGTTTGCATAACCGGAGTTTACATTCCCCAGCGCTAACGCTAAGGAAGCGCTCTGTGAACTGTATGGGGCTATGAGCGAACTGCAGAACGCTCACCCCGACGGACTGTTTATTGTCGCCGGAGATTTCAACCATGCAAATCTCAAGACAGTGCTCCCTAAATTCCATCAGTATGTGGACTTTGCAACGAGAGGGCTGAACGCGCTTGATCTTGTTTACACAAACATCCCAGGCGCGTGCGGGCGGAGCCCCGCCCCCACCTCGGCTACTCAGACCACATCTCTGTTATGTTAATTCCAGCATACAGACCGCTCGTCAGACGCACAAAACCGCTTCAGAAGCAGGTGAAAACCTGGCCAGCAGGTGCCATCTCTGCTCTTCAGGACTGTTTTGAGTGTACTGACTGGCACATGTTCAGGGAGGCTGCAACATATGGCGATTCTACCAACTTGGAGGAATACACAGCATCAGTGACCAGCTACATCAGCAAGTGCATTGATGATGTCACTTTCTCCAAGACCATCACCACACGCTCCAACCAGAAGCCGTGGATGACTGCGGAGGTGCGCACGCTGCTGAGGTCCGAGACTCCGCCTTCAGAGCAGGCGATAAGGCAGCCCTAAGAACAGCTAGGGCCAAACTGTCACGGGAAATCAGAGAGGCAAAGCGCGCGACACGCCCAGAGAATCCACAGTCACTTCCAGGACAGCGGTGACACGCGGCGCATGTGGCAGGGCATCCAGGCCATCACCAACTACAGGACAACATCAGTTGCCTGTGACAAAGATGCCTCCCTTCCAGATGCGCTGAACGACTTCTACGCTCGGTTTGAAGTGCAGAACGACGTGATGGCGAGGAAGTCCACCCCTCCTCCCAACGACCAGGTGCTCTGTCTTACCACGGCAGATGTGAGGAAAACTCTACGTAGAGTCAACCCACGGAAGGCTGCTGGACCAGACAACATTCCTGGCAGAGTGCTCAGAGGATGTGCAGACCAGCTAGCAGATGTTCTTACCGACATCTTCAACATCTCTCTGAGCAGCGCCGTTGTTCCAACGTGCTTCAAGGCCACCACCATCATCCCCATGCCAAAGAAGTCTTCAGTGTCCTGCCTCAACGACTACCGTCCCGTCGCACTTACACCCATCATCATGAAGTGCTTCGAGAGGCTCGTCATGAGGCAGATTAAGACCCAGCTGCCCCCTCACTAGACCCACTGCAGTTTGCGTGATCGTTCAAACCGTTCAACGGATGATGCCATCACCACAACCCTCCATCTGGCCCTCACCCACCTAGACAATAAGGACTCATACGTTCGAATGCTGTTCATAGATTTCAGCTCAGCATTCAACACAATCATTCCCCAGCACCTGATTGGAAAGCTGAACCTGCTGGGCCTGGACACCTCCCTCTGCAACTGGATCCTGGACTTCCTGACTGGGAGACCTCAGTCAGTCCGGATCGGGAACAGCATCTCCACCACCACCACACTGAGCACTGGGGCCCCCAGGGCTGTGTGCTCAGTCCACTGCTGTTCACTCTGCTGACTCACGACTGTGCAGCAATGCACAGCTCGAATCACATCATCAAGTTCGCCGATGACACGACCGTGGTGGGTCTCATCAGCAAGAACAACGAGTCAGCATACAGAGAGGAGGTGCAGCGGCTGACGAACTGGTGTAGAGCCAACAACCTGTCCCTGAATGTCGACAAAACAAAAGAGATGGTTGTTGACTTTAGGAGAGCACAAGGTGAACACACTCCGCTGAACATCGACGGCTCCTCTGTGGAGATCGTCAAAAGCACCAAATTCCTTGGTGTTCACTTGGCGGAGAACCTCACCTGGTCCCTCAACACCAGCTCTATCACCAAGAAAGCCCAGCAGCGTCTCTACTTTCTTCGAAGGCTGAGGAAAGCACATCTCCCAACCCCCATCCTCACTACATTCTATAGAGGGACTATTGAGAGCATCCTGAGCAGCTGCATCACTGCCTGGTTTGGGACTTGCACCGTTTCGGACCGCAAAGCCCTGCAGAGGATAGTGAGGACAGCTGAGAAGATCATTGGGGTCTCTCTTCCCTCCATCAAAGACATTTACAAAAAACACTGTATCCATAAAGCAACCAGCATTGTGGACTGACCCCACACACCCCTCACACAAACTCTTTACCCTCCTCCCGTCTGGCAAGAGGTACCGAAGCATTCGGGCCCTCACGGCCAGACTGTGTAACAGCTTCTTCCCCAAGCCATCAGACTCCTCAATACTCAGAGACTGGTTTGACACACACGTGTCCTGAGTTGCACTTTAATTACTGTCACTTTATAACTGTCTGCTACCTCAATAACTGCTATGTGCATAGAACACTATCTCATAGTATGTTATGTTTACATTTTTAGAAACTGTCATCTTTTTGCACTACTGAGTACTGGTCGGCGCTGCACTGTCTATTGTCCTGTTCATTGTCAGTAATTTGTTGTACTGTCCTGTACTTTTTGCACATGTTTGCACATGCACTTTATATAGGTATATATAGGTAGTTTATATAGGTATTTTATTTCGTTGTGTAGTCTCATGTGGTCCTATGTTGGTCCTTTGTTGTTTTTATGTAGCACCATGGTCCTGGAGGAACGTTGTCTCGTTTTGCTGTGTACTGTACTAACTGTATATGGTTGAAACGACAATAAAAACCACTTGACTTGACTTGACTTGACTTGTAATAAGTGCACTGTAAGTTGCTTTGCATAAAAGCTTCTGCCAAATGCATAAATGTAAATGTGTTCCACTCGAAGTCATTTGGGTTTTGACCAATATGAGCAAGAGAATTTTCAGTACTGGTTGAACTTTCCCTTTAAGACTTTACGGTAAGGTAACCTGATCCCTTTCTAAACAAACCTCTCTCAAACAGAAATACTTCTCTATGTAAAGCTCATCTCAAAAGAACATCCCACAGTCTCTTTGCTGTAAGCAGGCGTGTGTTTGTCATGGCAGGGCGGCAGCTGTTCTCTCACTACAGGTCTGTGTCTCTCTTTCAGTTACCATAATTACATGTTGCAGATGATACATATGTTAGAACCAGGCCATTATACCCATACACTCCTGCACTGACATATAGAGTAAGTATATGTGTGGTTGAATAAATCAGGCCCTGCCTCAGCCACAAAATACATCCTCTTCAACACAGATATACACTAATCATGTAATGTGACACAATTACAGGCTCTAGCTCTATAAAAACACTAATGATCATGATGATACTTTCATGTTAAAGGACTTTTTATCATAAGGTTTAACAATATTTATAAATGTTTCAAATGCAAGCCGAAAATAGAACCACTGCCAATTTAACAATAAAAATACAAAATAAAAATAACTTGTCTGTCTCTTTCTTCTATGCTTGTTTCTATACTACTCCAGTCACTTTGAGAAAAGAATAGCATGACGTGTGGTCTACTTACGAGGAGACAAGTGGCCATTTTCTTATGGATATCTATGGAGTAGATGCTTCAGTGTTTGGAGGAAACAGCACACTCACTTAATGAACTGAACATCTTCATGTTTTACACTAAACAATCCTTTTGGAATTGCCTATGTTTATTTACATTTTACAACATTATAAAAGACACACTGGCACCTAACCAAGAAGGGTTCCAACAAAATAATGTGAGTACAATAATTACAGAGGCAATCTTCAGTCAGCTAAACACTGCATAAAAACAAATGTCTTTGCAGGCATACGAATAGCAATAGCTAAATCATTTTTGTGTGAATTTTACTATAATAAAAATGCTGTTTTATGAGAAAATATGGACAATTTTGAGAAAGGTTGGTGTCATATTCTAGCTCTCCTCATTCATTAGTATGGTGTCCACAAACAGTGACTTACTGTCTTAACAAATGGTCTGCACTTATATAGAGACTTTTTTTAACCTTAGAGGTTACCAAAGTGCTTTACACTGTGTCCCAATCACCCATTCACACACACACACACACTCACAGTCACATTCATACACCCAATGATGGCAGAGCTGCCATGCAAGGCGCTAGCCTGCCATTGGGAGCAACTTGGGGTTCAGTGTCTTGCCCAAGGACACTTCGATATGTGGAGTCATGTGGGCCGGGAATCGAACCACCAACCCTGCGATTAACGGCCAACCCGCTCTACCACATGAGCCCACAGCCGCACGTTAGTTGACCATTCCACAAGACCAGAAAACGGAGTGAACGTGATAACTCCTTGGTTCCCACTGGACCAGAACCAGAATCTCGCAGTGAACGGGATTACTATAGCAAACTGCTATAAAGCTTCCCATAAGAAAGGACTTATAGCTTCCATTAGACAAACTTAAAACATGCCCACCTACATAACCATTAGGCTTGATACTGAATAGATTGGGTGGAAAAAATACAAATACAAAAGTAAGAATAGACAAGAGGAAGATGCAGCTTACATAGAAAACGTTATCAAAATTTAACCTATGCCTCACCAACAAGACTTCCAAAGAGTACAATAATTATCTTCAATCACCAAAACACTAATTAAAAACAAATGCCTTGGCGGCATAAAGTATGATTAATAATAGCCAAATAACTTCTGGCCTAACTTTTCACACATCTTTATTGTGTTGAAGGGGCTACTTATGAGTCGAAGGCGTCAGGACTTTCAGAGATGCCAGCAAGAGTAAACAGATATTCATGCACCTCAGCTTTAATTTTAGGTCACTTATGATATCTTTCAGGGTGTACGAATATTTTCTCCATACCATTCAATAAAACAAATTGCTTAGAGCACCCTTCTGTATTTCGGGACTCAAGTGGCATTTTGAGGTATTGTCTTAAGAACAATCTGTACCTTAAAAAGTGCTATAAAAATAAAATTACTTCACTTCATTTCTGTCTTTTAGGGGAGATCTTCCATTTTGTGCACATCATGCCAATGTCCAGTAACTCTGCTGTACAATTATCTATTTACAAAAAAATTTAAACTATCGTTTGCTTTGCCTTTATTTCATCCTCTCACTGTCACTTCTGAGAGACTTCAGTTCTGGCGCGCTGATGACATTTCAAGAGGAAATGATTGACAGCGATGCCATTTAATTTTGTCATTTATTTGTTTATTCATTTATTTATTTTATTTTCTCAGGTTCACAGCTTTGTTGCAATTTGTTTGTGTAGACTTTCAAAAAGCAGATTTTTTTTTTTTACATTATATAAATAGATAATTTATATTTGAAATAAGTGAATAATCTGTAATATTCTGGCTAAATTTGACGAGTAAGTAATCATGTTGATTCCAAGAGACAATCCTGGTCCCGTGAAAATCAGGGAGTAATTGCATTCACAGAAGTGGCATAGCCATGGGTGGGTCGAGATGGGCCTGGGCCCACCCGCACTAGACCCAGGCCCACCCCAGCCCACCCGTGTCTATGCCCCTGGCATGAATGCGATTACTTCTTGGTTCCCATGGGACCTCAATCAGTGGCTCAGACATCGCTCATGCAACACGATATAACTAGTGCCACAGGGTAGGTTGAAAACAGTTGATTTAATGTGGCACAACCATGGGTGGGCAGAGATGGAACTGGCCACACCCACACTAGTGCCAGGCCCACCCCAGCCCACCCATGGCTACACCCCTGGCATGAACGCGGTTACTTCTTAGTTCTCACGGGCCCTCAATCAGTGGCTCAGACATTGCTTGTGCAACACGCTATCACTAGAGCCACAGGGAAGGGTGAAAATATTTTGTTTGATTAAAACATTTCTGATAGGGGATTGCACTTGTCAGTAATTCAGCGAGATGGAGTCAATTTCAGGGTACATGATCATTCGGAAGCAGATTTCCAGTATAATCATGTTGACTGCGAGTCAAACTAACAGTAACAGCCAAAGCTAATGGACAAACCCTGACCCTCTGGATTTTCCAAACACTCAGCCTGACTTTCGTTGGTCATCCAAACAAGTAGTCTTGCCCTAAACTCAAATTGCTTGAGTCAGAAGTTGACATGTTGGACAACTCAAAAAGAAGAATTTTTTAATAGTGTCACAGAGTCACAGTGATTACAGTTTTTGGTGTAATCAACCAACAAATGGCTTACTATTGTTGACTTTGCCTACTGGATTAAAGTGGAATATGAGAGCATCCAAAAATTACACACACCAGGATCAATTTAACAACTGGTGACATTAAAACAAAATGTTTAATGTTTACGCTGGTGGGTTTGTAGTATGTGTGTGTGTGCATTTTCTCACTCATTACATGTCAATGTCTCTGGTCTGGTTATTATAGATGTAGTGATGAGATTTACATATAACGAGTATCATGGGAGCAGTGAGAGAAACATCCACACAACTCAAAATAAAAGCTTTCATCACACTTCTAGACAGAGTGTAGAATAGTGCTCTCAAGCATAATGAACAACACATATCCAAACACAAGGCATCACAAGGTGACATCAAAGCACAGTGTAAGTTCCCAGAATTGTGGAAAAGATGGAAAAACAAGGTAAAAACTGCTCTTTAAAGACAACACAAAATAAAAACTAACCCCATTAATTTTCTTAAAAGGCCTAAATGTCCACCCTACATTATGTTACACTTAATATTCTGTTTTACACTGACATATGTCACATTATGAAAATGAAATGCACTCAATGTTGTCGTAAAAAATACAGTACCTAAAATATGCAAACAGGTTGATCAAAGCAGGTACAAATGCATAGACACACAGTTCACAAACTCAATTCAACCATCTTTACCATGGCGTACCCTGGAGCGATACTTCAGAAATAAAGTTCTCTTTCTCCAAATCTGTGGAGGAATTAAGTATGTTGTGAGAATGAAACTGGTATACACACACAAACACACACAGCAACACACAACTGTCAACGGAAGGCCTGATTTCTGATTTCTACACTCCAAACCATGCAGGGGAAAGTCCATACGAAATCATTACTAATTAATTTTTAATGCTTTACTGTAATAATGAAGCCAGCTGAACAAAAAATAATAATCTGATAATGATCCGATAAGAATATTATAAATCGCAAAATCACTCCAATTGCATTAAGATTCAAGGAAACTCATTATTTTATATGTACGCATATGCTTTTTACAAGCCATCAACAAGACTGTAAGAGTGAAAGTCCATCACTACGAGCATCTGTTGTAATAGGAACAGAACCACACATGCAAACAAGCACACTGGTGTTGAGTAGAGAGAAAACTACACTACAAGCAGGAAATATACATTAGCTTATGGCATATTGTTGTATTATTGTTTTGAACACAGGCTTTAAGGGGCCATTTTTTTTTTTTTTTTACATTTCATTTTGTTTTTTTAGCATGTTAGTGAAAGTTTCTAACTGAGTTTAGTAAATTACATGTAAAGTAGGTTTTCATAGCCATTTTACCAACCTGTCTCTGACCCATTCAACTAAATGGGCTGCTTCTGCTGCTGTACCTTTAAGACTTCCATTTTTAAATAGCTCTGTTAGGATTGGCCTACCTCCTTACACTGACAAAGATCAAACTGTTGTTCATCAGGGCAGCTCAAGTTGCTAAATACTCAATAGGTGTTGATACTGTATAATAATTTGGGCAGACATATGTTAATAAGCTGGTTGTGATGTCATCCTCATGGCACATAACAATAAAATGTTAAAGAGGCAAACTGTGGTCTCTTTACATATCATTCATTCTCTTCTCTAATTGGGCTGTTCTTGGCCAGAATAAGGTCATTACACAAATGGTCAAAAGTATGGCTACACGAAACTACAATGCATTGCAATGCAATGCATCGTGATATCATAATTTGGTAATGGTGTTGGGTAAAAATATAGATTTTCCGATGCACTGCGATCTTCGTTTGAATGATCTCAATATCAATTCTTAAAAGAGTCATGAAATGAGAAATCAAATTTTCCATGTTCTTTTGGGATATAAGAGGTCATTGTACTATAAAAACATACTGTTTGGAATTTGTGGAACTTATGATGTCACAAGGACAAAATACATCTGCATATGACTGCTTCTACTGCAAGACATCAACGCTTGTTTTTCATCAGTGCACCCTTAGCCCCGCCCAATGGTGCTCAGTCAGTCACACAGGTGAAGAGGAGAGTGATGGGCCTGTCATGGGAGATTTATCAAAAGTGGACTTACACAGGACACCTTCATCTGCCTGTCTGGATTCAAATGTTTTCTACATAAACGTGCACGACTTTGACCATTATCACACATCTTGCGCTGCTTTTAAAAATGCAATGTCAAGTTATAACTCTTGCTGTGTGCTGTCTTGCTGTTGTGCTGTTTTGAAGGTGTCCTGGACTGCTGTTGCACCATTTACTTTGTTTAACTTGGGTCAAACGTGTTGGGTAGCCTTCCACAAGCTTCTCACAATAAGTTGCTGGAATTTTGATCCATTCCTCCAGACAGAACTGCTGTAACTGAGTCAGGTTTGTAGGCCTCCTTGCTCACACATGCTTTTTCAGTTCTGCCCACAAATATCAGATTGAGGTCAGGGATTTATGATGGTCACTCCAATACCTTGACTTTGTTGTCCTTAAGCAATTTTGCCACAACTTATTGTCCATTTGTAAGACCTGTTTGCGACTGAGCTTTAACTTCCTGGCTGATGTCTTAAGATGTTGCTTCAATATATTCACATAATTTTCCTTCCTCATTATTTTCCTCTATTTTGTGAAGTGCACCAGTCCCTCCTGCAGCAAAGCACCCACACAACATGATGCTGCCATCCCTATACTTCACGGTTGTGATGGTGTTCTTCTGCTTGCAAGCATCACCCATTTTTCTTCAAACATAACGATAGTCATTATAAATAGTTCAAATCTGTTTTCATTAGACCAGAGGATATTTCTCCAAAAAGTATATCTTTGTCCCCATGTACACTTGCAAAATGTAGTCTGGTTTTTTATGGTGGTTTTGGAGCAGTGGCTTCTTTGTCGATATAGCACTTGTTTTACTGTAGATATAGATACTTGTCTACCTGTTTCCTCGAGCATTTTCACAAGGTTCTTTTAGTGTTGTTATGGGATTGATTTGCACTTTTCGCACCAAACTATGTTCAACTCAATGAGACAGAATGTATCTCCTTCCTGAGTGGTTGGATGGCTGCATGGTCCCATGGTGTTTATACCTGCATACTATTATTTCTACAGATGAATGTAGTACCTTCAGGCATTTTCCAGAAATACAGAAATATTTCAGAAATTGCTCCCAATGTTGAACCAGACTTGTGGAGGTGCACAATTAGTTTTCTGAAGTCTTGGCTGATTTCTTTTGATTTTCCCATGATTTCAAGAGGCACTCCGTTTGAAGGTTGGCCTTAAAATAATTCCATAGGTACACCTCCAATTCAGTACACCTCCTATCAGAAGCTAATTGGCTATGAGTATGTCAGGACCACTTTAAATCCCAAGATCGATCTTTTCTCTATGCACAACCATCCATTACAATGAGAGAAAATCGCTCACATGAAACTAAAATACCCAGCCCTATTTGGTAACCTTTCAAATAAAGTTATATTTGTTAACATTAGTAAATGCATTAGGTTTCATCATTTTAAAAATGAACAATATTGCTTTAAAACAATATTTAATAACCAAGCATTTATTAACCTTGGTTATTGTTCCTTGGAAAAAATGTGTTAATTGATAGTTCATAATGAATTAACTACTGTGTTAAAATATGCAACTTTTCAATGAAAACAATTATTAGGTAGTATATGTTGTAATTAACATTGAAAACAAGATTATCAAAAGATGTAAAAGTATTGGTCATCCTTAGTTCATGTTAACTAATGTAGTTAACTAATAATAATGAATGCAACCTAACTTTGATGTGTCCATAATTTTAATTTGATTCACTAAACAGTTGTACCGCTTTTGTGTGTGGTATTTCAGCACAGTTACCTGCATCTTATTCACTAACCACCCGCAATCAGTCACATTTCAGCACAGTCACAGTCACCACTGAAATACACTGTGTCTTCAACATTTAAATTAAGTCATTGTCATTCTTATCAATGTAAATTAGGCCTTTTTATTTATGTAAATTTTGCCCTGTGCAATTTACATTGCGCTATTACCACCAAATGAAAGTAGGTGGTAAAATGTATTTTATTTCGATGTTTGTGAACATTTTCAACTGATAATTTCAGCAGTAATTACTCAAATACTCATCAAATGATGCTGAAGAGCGCTATAACCTGGCATATATACAGATGCGCGGTGTCATCAAGCGTACAGCTGCATGTTTATGAGATGCAGTTCAGTCCCAGCAGGGTGGGTCAAATACAGCAGTCTTTTCAGCAGCAATATTGTGTGCACATTTGCGCCATTGTCTGATCTACATTATTCTTTAAGTAAATCGGATGCTAAACGAGCGTGCAAAAAACTGCACTTTTAGTGGCCACAATTCATTCTTAGTTAATCTGCCCCACAGTATTTACACTTATTTAGATGACCTGCTTTATCATTTTTTATCTGTCGGATAAAATTACACAAATTAATTTTATAAAATATTTAATCTAAACTATCAATACAATATCATATATCAACCTTGATAGTGTTTCAGCATCAGTCTTGATACTGCCCTCCTTAGACCAAGCCATGATTTCTAATGATTTTGCTATGATATGGTAAGGATAAAACATTTAAAATTTCATTTCAATATACAGTATCTCACAAAAGTGAGTACACCCCTCACATTTTTGTAAATATTTGATTATATACTTTCATGTGACAACACTGAAGAAATGACACTTTGCTACAACGTAAAGTAGTGAGAGTACAGCTTGTATAACAGTGTAAATTTGCTGTCCCCTCAAAATAACTCAACACACAGCCATTAATGTCTAAACCACTGGCAACGAAAGTGAGTACACCCCTAAAATATCCAAATTGGGCCCAAAGTGTCAATATTTTGTGTGGCCACCATTATTTTCCAGCACTGCTTTAACCCTTTTGGGCATGGAGTTCACCAGAGCTTCACAGGTTGCCACTGGAGTCCTCTTCCACTCCTCCATGATGACATCACGGAGCTGGTGGATGTTAGAGACCTTGTGCTCCACCACCTTCCGTTTGAGGATGCCCCACAGATGCTCAATAGGGTTTAGGTCTGGAGACCTGCTTGGCCAGTACATCACCTTCACCCTCAGCTTCTTTAGCAAGGCAGCCCCAGACCATGACACTCCCACCACCATGCTTGACTGTAGGCAAGACAAACTTGTCTTTGTACTCCTCACCTGGTTTCCGCCACACATGCTTGACACCATCTGAACCCAATAAGTTTATCTTGGTTTCATCAGACCACAGGACATGGTTCCAGTAATCCATGTCCTTAGTCTGCTTGTCTTCAGCAAACTGTTTGCGGGCTTTCTTGTGCATCATCTTTACAAGTGGCTTCCTTCTGGGACGACAGCCATGCAGACCAATTTGGCACTGACAGGCTGACCCCCCACCCCTTCAACCTCTGCAGCAATGATGGCAGCACTCATACGTCTATTTCCCAAAGACTACCTCTGGATATGACGCTGAGCACGTGCACTCAACTTCTTTGGTCGACCATGGCGAGGCCTGTTCTGAGTGGAATCTGCCCTGTTAAACCGCTGTATGGTCTTGGCCACCGTGCTGCAGCTCAGTGTCAGGGTCTTGGCAATCTTCTTATAGCCTAGGCCATCTTTATGTAGAGCAACAATTCTTTTTTTCAGATCCTCAGAGAGTTCTTTGCCATGAGGTGCAATGTTGAACTTCCAGTGACCAGTATGAGGGAGTGTGAGAGCAATGACACCAAATTTAACACACCTGCTCCCCATTCACACCTGAGACCTTGTAACACTAACGAGTCACATGACACCAGGGAGGGAAAATGGCTAATTGGGCCCAATTTGGAAATTTTCACTTAGGGGTGTACTCACTTTTGTGAGATACTGTATATAGAAATAGATATAATACTTTATATCATATATATGTGCTAAAAAACTTGTGCAGATAAAAACTCTGTTTTCAATGATATGGCCCCTTTATAACACACATCACACTGCAAACACACACCCTCAGATATACAGTACACACACACCTGTCTTACCCCTATAAAGCTGTTGAGGTGCTGCTGTGGTTCAGTGTGTTCTTGCTCACACTGTTCACAGACAATCACAGACGAGTGACTTGAGCACACAGACACACTGCTGGTGCATTCAGACACCACACTCACTGTCGACTACACACAGCATGAGAGAGAAACAAATGAGACACAGAGGAGAACATATGCAACAGTCAAATAAGATGCTATTTGTTTTTGAAATTTAATTGGGTGGGGGGGGGGGGTGAAAACAATAAAAGCATAAAAAGGGCAGGAAAGTGCAGTGAGGGGTGGTGGACAGATAACATGAAACAAAGAAGTGAACTTCAGACACTCTTTATGACATCAGCAAAACAAACTATTTCATCAGTGAGGTTTGAGAAGTGATGGGAAATGTGAAATTAAAGAGACCGAGTTTTTTGTCCTTTTTGGAGCTTGATAGAATCAGTCAGCATTTACTTTCATTGTATGGGAAAGAGTAACTTAGACATTCAGCTAAACCTCTGTTCTGCTGGTCCAAAGAAGAAAGGAAGTCACACAGTGACTTCAGGAAAACATGACAAATCAATTTGCATTTTAGGGTCTGTTTCTGTTTCTCAACTCACACAAAGAAACAAAGTTTCATGTTAACTGAT
This sequence comes from Xyrauchen texanus, assembly GCF_025860055.1. Lineage (NCBI taxonomy): Eukaryota > Metazoa > Chordata > Actinopteri > Cypriniformes > Catostomidae > Xyrauchen > Xyrauchen texanus. Next base: position 2,193,548 of record NC_068321.1, on the reverse strand, counting down.
AATCATCACACCACAACGAACAAAACAATGTAAACCAAAACAAAGATGAACAAAACAGAAATGGAAGGACCTTGGAAACCTTGGAAATATTTTTCATATGCAAACTAAATGATCATGCATGGCTGAAAGTTGAGCTGCAATATGAGCTAACAGAGTGTATCTGTGTGTGTTTGTGTGGGTATGAGGGAACGTGTGTGAGTTTCCATCCACTGTGAATGTCTCACTGCGTTATGTGAATCATATGAAGTGACATCATAAACATACAAAACATTGACGTGTGACAACACAGTTTGTCTGATCGCAGCAGATCAGATATAAATCATTTCTTTGAAAACCATTCTAGTAAGTGAGTGCATCTGTTAATCTTGAACAATGCAGGAGTTTTTCAATAACTCGCAATTAACTTATGTAATAAACCCATTTAACATGCTCTGTGACACCTGCTTATGAAAATAATAGCACATCTCTCCTCAGCAAGGCATGATTTGAGGTATCATTCATGTCTGCATCACAGACGGTGAAGGTTGAGTTACACGCTGATATTTAATAATTACATTTATGGATTTGTTGAACCTTGTCTCATAGAATCACGTTACTATACCTACAATGATTTTTACATGGCTCATTCTATGTATCACAGAAGTTTCCTGGTGAAATGAACACTAGAGGCGCTACAACAAGAATGACTTTAATTCACTTTCATACAAATCACGGTAGATTATCAGTTCATAAACACTATTCCTTCCCTACTTAATATAGGCCATGACTTGTAGGGTGATATATTTTTACATTTACATTAAATAATCAACTACATTTACAAGCTTGTTCGAGTGTGATCAAATAGAGCAGCAGCTCAGCTTATGGAGCGTTGCACTTGCAATGCAAATGAATGGGGCACGAGTCCTGAAGAGCACGCGAGACGACACGTGACTCAGTCATAGAATCAGCACAAAATGATGTGGTTGCTTCAGCAATTGTGTTTTTCATCTCACATTTGCTTCTTATGACACTATTGGTTAGGTTTAGGTTTAAGGTTTAGGGTAGGGAGGTCTGTTTTTTTGTTTGTTTTTTAACTCGATGGAGCATTATCCTTAAAATCCTTATTTGTTTGGGAGTAGATTTAATCGCTTTTAGCACCACAAAGTGGATATTTCACCTCAGAAATGACGTGATGCATGTAATGAACCACGTACTGTTATTTTGCAAAAAATTCCCTGTGTAATGTTCATGAGATCAGGCTGGATAAGAGATCAGATTTGTTCAAATCTCTAACACCATGTTTACACTAGATGCCACTAATGACACACTTGAGGTCTTGAATGGATGACTTGAGGCTGTCTAAGTAAAAGCATTTTATTTCATATGGATTGGATAGTAAAGTCGCAGAACTTGACTGTGACATCCGTTAACTAAAGGTACATCGCAATGCACCACAATTAATGCTTCCAGTTTAGACAGCGTCATTAATTACGTATAATGAGAGCGATTTGTCAGAGTTCAGCCATGTTGATTGTGTTTTGTCGATTTGTGGCTGAGTTCTGACATCCTTGTTTTGTGTCTTGTCTAGTCTAAGTGAGAATACATGGCTCGCCCTTTTGGCATTGTTATGCATTCTCTTGTCTTGTTAGTTATTGGCACGAGTACATTGCTCTTATGTCATCTTGTGGCATGCGCTCATGTCAATTGTTTTGTATTTGTCTCTCATGATCTTGGTCGTGCTTCGTGTTGCACTCGCTTTGCGTGTCAGGGTCGTGATCCGTTGTCATGTTGTGCTGGGGTTTGGACATTCCGGTCTTGATTGCCTGTTTATCTGTGGCCGAGCCCTCGCACAAATGTCCCGTCTTGTCTGTTGTTTAGCATGAACACGTTGCCATTGTCTCTTGGTAATATGCGCTTGTGTCATTCGGGTGTTCTGTCTGTGAGACCGTGTAGCTTTGTTTAGTTCTGTATTGCCACATGTCTCTCAGTGTTGTGTCACATCCCGCCTCCTTGGTTTCACCTGTTCCCTGTTATAACCAGTTTGATTTTGTCTCCCTTTATTAGCTCCTTGTGTTTGCTGTCCTGTGCTGGATTGTTTTCACTCATTGGTTGGTTTTCTTCCCTGTCTGATCTTCGTGTGTTTTTCTTAATGGTGGTTTTGTTAATGCCGTTTTCACCCTTGTGGGATTTTTATGTTATGTTTGTTTTGTATTTGAAATAAAAAGCTAATTGATGCCATCTGCAATTGGGTCCTTCCTTTAAAAACCCTGTTTCGTGACAGAACAATCCAGCTATTACTGAACCCAGCAGAGGCACAATGGGCTTCTTCCTTTTTCCATCTTCGGCCTCGATCAGTATCTCAGTTGGGGGGAGATGGAGAAGCTGGGGCATTTGGGCTTTTGGGACTTTGTAGATTACCTTGAAGAGTGCGGGGAGTCTGCACTCCCATTTCCCAGTTGCTGCCAGCATTCCCGCCAGTGTTCGCCACGGTGGTCATTCCCCAATCGCTGCCAGCGTTCCAGGCCACGGAGGCCATTCCTATGACAGTGCTCTTGGCCAAGGAGGCCATTACCCTGCCGTTGCCAGTCTTCATGGCCACGGTGACCACTCACTTACTTGCATCAATCGAACATGTGTGTTTGTTAACTGATCTCGGATGTATCTACGTTGTCCAGTGAAGTTACAAAAACATATTTGCTTATATTCATGACATCTGAAATCGATTTCTTATAAGTGTGATATTGCAAATTTAAGCATATTATTTTCATGTTTAATAACGCATATTTTATGTTTTAGTTTACGGTGTTATTGTGTGCAGTGCATAGACATATATTGCAATATTACAGTTCAATTGCATTATCAACTGAGGCTGAACAATATAATATAAAAATAATAAAATTTTCCATTGAACTCGTATCAGTCATATCGCGAGTTTCACCTCTTTAATAGATAATTGTAGTACAATACAAACATTAATAGTAGATAAAACAGTTGAAAAATAATATTAAAATACACTGGTAGTGATTGAGGTTGTGTGAAAGTGCTTGAGTGTGGTGTCAGAAAAGCAATTTAAGTTAAAAATTAATTCATCAAAATATTTTAATACAAGTGGTGTTTATCTTCATCTAAGCAAGTAATATTTCAGATTAAAATTTGTATTGTTTATTGAAAATAGCATGTTATGACTCCGGCTCTGAATATCTCTAGTCATTATCAAACACAGCCGATGTCCAGGTAAATTCAAATCATGAGATTCATCTGCCAGAAGAGCAGTGGCGAAACACGACCACAAAGCGCTTGCAACTTTAAGTTTCAACCACAGATGTCGCTAGAGAGCACAAAGTTACATAGTGCAGCTTTAATTTACCTAAATACATTTTGGCAAAGACATTTGTGCATTGTAAATTTGAGTACTGTAATCAACTCTACGGTATGATGTTGCTTTCAGGCAACATAACAAAATATTGGTTGCTATGTCAAAATAAAACACCCGATTCATGAGTCCTTTCTTAATCTTTGTGTTTTAGCTTAATTTATTTTTGTTGTGATTTAATTTCTATGAGTTGTGGCTTAAAGTCTTTGTGTTATAAACTTTTGTTTGCTTTGTAAATATCATTGTGTTTTAATTTCTTTGAGTTGTGGTTTAATTTCTTTGTGTTGTGAAAGTTTGTTTGCTTGTAAATTTCATTGTGTTGTGAACCTCTGGGCCACTGTAGTTTAATCCCCCTTAAACATTAACATTATTCTAAAATACTGCAATTTATAGGTGGATCACATCACAGTTCAGTCATGACAACACTGAATAATTTTAAGGTATTTTAATTGATTTGACAAGTTAGTAGGTTGGGACTTAGCAGACTAGATCTGCTTATACTGCTGCTGAAGCAGATCTAGACCTGTGCTGCTAAGGAGGAGGAGGGTTTCAGTGAGAAAATTCAAAGCACGGTTCAGTGAAACCGGCTTACCTGCAAACAAATGAGCAATATAAAAGCTAGTCAAAGAGGGAGTACGCTAGTTGTGTTTCTCTTTTTTGCCTATTTCTTTATAAATGAAAAAAAAAAATTCAAAGCATAATTTGTATTTTGTTTTTTAATTTGGAAACAAAACAAAAACAAAAGTACATGGATCGGATTGCAAGTGTAAATGACCTATCGGCTTGTGCTGTGTAGAGTTTCATGACTGAACTTGAAGTCCTTTGTTTAAAATGTGTTAAAATGTTTTTACCCCAGCGTTTTCAAGTTGAAAAGATTCCTTATCCACGAGAGAACTGGTATGGAAACCATTGTTTTCCTCTGGAAAAGAAAAACACAGATTAAATGAGTGATAAATGTATAGATGAATGCATGACTTTTCTATATTTGAAATTACTTTGCAAATTCATCCCTTTTCTAGCTGCAAAAGTGAGCAATTGTGAAATCAATGTGAGTTAGATTCTGAGATAAACTGTACACACAACACAACTGTTTTTCACTTAGTCACACTTTTATGGATGAAGGTCTCTTGGTTGCAACTGAAGGCCATTGTCCAAAAAGATATGCTGGAATTATCACAATAAACAACAACAAAGAAAATATTCATCAGCATCAATGAATGAACACACACTTGAGTAGAAAAGGAAACAGATACAGTTAACAGATGTTTTTGAGACGTTTATGTAATTTTATTTTATGTATGATTGTAAATCTGCTCTTTTTAAAATATTTAACAGATGTTTGGACAAAGATTATAATGTGATGATTTACAGATAAAACCCTCTAAAACCTCTAAAATCTTGAAGATGTGTTTTCTAATAGCAACTTATTAGCATTTTATTAATAAAAATAGTTCATTAAAAGTACTAATAAATTATTTATTATAATTATTAAAACACAACATATTTAAAAAATACTAAAATAATGAATTAAAACTAATTATAATAACATAATTATTCATTAGTAATAGTAACACAACATTAATAAGAAGTAATAATTATGATTACTAATATTAAAAAAATATTATAGCATAATTATAATAAAAATTACTAATAATAGTAATAGATTGCAACAGTCTGCTTTCGGAAGACAAAATTCATTTATCCCATAGACTAATTGATTTTCAACGATAACTATCTAAATCTTTAATGGCAGACCTACAATGAGCTATGAAGATGTTCATTGATGGTATCTGCTTCCGTTGAAGCCACCTGTCTGTGTTATTTCAACGTCATTGTTTAAAAGTCATGTTTGATAGCGGATTTATTGTCAAAGACACTACATTACCCATGGAACAGCAGAGCAATTTTCACCAAATCAGAGAACCGCAGCAAACGAAACCAGCAAAACTTGCTTTGGAGCGATTACCCACTCCCATGATGCACTGTGAATTATGTAAACTATATATATATATATTTGTACATATTTGTACATATTGGAATATTTTGTAATAAACTTAAATATATATTGTTTCTATACTTATATTTAACAACCTAAAATCAATAGTTTTATATATTCCCATCACTTTTTATAATCATCACTCATTTCTCGCGATGCTTCATGGGATTGTGGTTTGTCCCCTCATAAATGACGGAAAGTGCACAGTCTTGTACCTTTGTCTTTATGTCCGATTTTCAAATGCTTTTAACAACTTTTCATTTAAAATAATCAAAACAAAGTTTGTGATGTTGTGATTCACCTCGGAGCTGGTTGGTTTGGTTCATGGCTCACAACTCTTTTATGAAGGATTTTATGAAAAGTCTTTCGAAGATATGAATAGGAAAAATACTTCCAGAACTAGGGATGCACCGATACCACTTTTTCTCTTCTGATCCGATTCCGATGTCTGAAATCTCATTATCGGCCGATACGATCCGATACTAGTGTTGATTTTTCCTCACTGAGTGATGCTAATTATATGTAAAGAAACAAACCTTTAACTACACATCCATTATTTGGCTCTATAACTAAAATAATAAATTATTATTATTATCATTATTGACTTGTAGAATTTTAAATACAATAGTAACATATTTCAATCGTGCACCTAACTTTAAAACCCTCATGCTTTTATTTTGACATTCTGAACTCTCCAGGAAGTTCAGTATGTGTCTGTTTGTAGGCAAGTTCACAGTAGTTTCATTTGGTTCTTATTCAAATTCTGGTAAAAAAAAAAAAAAAAAAAAAGCACCTCCGGTGTCTTTCTAAATGCATATTATAAGTGAAATGAACTATTGAGTATCTACATCAGAGATGCTGTTCGTGAGTAGTGCTCAAATATTGCACACTGCTGTGAAGGCTAAAAATTGCCACGAGTGTGTGTAAACAGAGCAGCACCATTCACTAACGTGCTGGAACTGCGCATGCATTTTATATATTCTTCAAGTGGTTTTGAATAAAATGCACGAGTCATATAAACTACTTTAATTGTGTTTTTATGGTTCTTTTATGTCCTTTTTGGAGCTTGACTGTAACGAACATGACTAACACACAGTAACGGATTTGGATCGGGCTCGTTGGACCGATACCACATCCATCTAAAAACATCAGTATCAGAGCCGATACCGATCCAGGTATCAGATCAGTACATCCCTATCCAGAACCCAGACAGCTGAAAAAGTGGGAGGGCACTGTTGCGGCCTTTTAGTAATAATAAAGTCATAATATAAAGTAATATAAAATATAAATAACATATAATTAATACAAATTAATAATTAAAATGACTAATTTAAACAAATTATTATAACATTACTACAATTCAAATAAAAATAATCGTAATTTAGAAATCAGAAATTAAACAGTTATTAATGACTAATAATTGGACTTGTAAGGGACTAGTTACGGACGTGTTCAGAATTATAAGGTATTTATTAGGCCTTTGTTCACTGATTTCTTACCCTTGCCTAATAGCGTCTTTACATGAACTTATGAAAATATACCAATACTGATGCTATTTGCACCCCTAATTTAATACTACCAGACAGTATAAGGGCATCACTGCAGTGTTTATTTAGAGTCCCACAAACACCCTACACCAACCCCAACCCCAACCCCAACCCCTATTCCTGCACCTAACCCTAACCTAATACTATTTGTATTCTACATGTATTTTATATCTATAAGCCACACATTCACACAGAGTACTGAAGACCTACAAAGGATGTCACTTACATCATACTAGCTATTGATGTTTTGTTTTTAGCTAATTAATTAATTATGACAAAAGCAAATGTAAAGGGGCTATAAAGCAAGAACAAGAAATCAGCCAATAAAGTCTTAATACATAATTTATAATGCCAAACTAGTCCATAACTAGTCACTTACAAGTGTAATTATAAGTCATGAAGTTCTGTCTAATTTATGATCCCTAAAATAATGTTACCAAAATAACATATAATAGTAATTATTTATAATAGAACAACAGTAATATGCTATAATATAACATATTGATAATAATAATACATTGAAATGACTAATAAAAACAAATTGTTACAACATCACAATAATTAAAATGTACAAATATTTGTAATTAGTACTAACAATATTTTATAACATAACATTTTATTAATAAAAGCTTTTTATTTTATTTTTTTGAGAAATCAGCAAAATTTTGACACATATCTGAGAAGCTGACAGCAGTTGGGGTGTCCCAAATGGCCCAAAACAGTTTAGAAAAAAAACTAAAACTTTAAACCTGTGTCTTAAAAGTTGTATTTTTATTCTTAACTGTTGACATCTTAATTGAAGTCAATCTCCTTCTCTGTACATAATGTAATCTTATAGAGGAGGAGAGTGACTTCAATTATCTGGTCAGACTGACATTATTTGATCTTCTCCTGTCTGCAGTTGTACGTCCTTGCCAGATTACAAGTCAGCCTTGCCACTAAATACATTTGTCACTCCCAAAAACTCCCAGAGTCCCAGAACAGCTCCAACATATAAATACAGTTGGAATACTAGATGATCCCCTTCAGATCTGACTACATTTACAGCAGGCCAAGCTCATGTTAGTTAAGGTTCCTTATAAAGTGCAGTGAACTGCAGATCTGCACTAAAGAGTAAAAAGCATGCTGGATGTCACATTCCAAACTAAACATAAACAAAACATCAGATATAAGTAGTCTTGTTTCAATCTGTCAAAGTGTAACTTTACACTACAGTTGTACAGGTGCGAGGACCACAGAGCTTTATGACACATTATTTACAAATGATTTAGTCATAATTTACTACAGATTTCAAACTTAAATCATGCGGATTAGGATTGACAATACAATGTGTACTTTAAAGTGAAATGTTCCTTTAAATTCTCTTTTTAGGCGTCTCTCGTACACTTCATAAAAGTCTATAAAAGTATGTAATGATGTGTGTTATCAAACCTAAACTTTACACACACTTCCAGATTAACAATCTCTGTTGTCATATAAAGATAACAAATCATAACTACTGTTAAAACTATAAATGTGATATACTGGTCCCATAAAAAAGCCAAATAATATGCCTAAAAAAAATATATAATAAAAAACAGTCCATCAATGCCTTAGTTGTGATTGGCATTCAGAAAATGAGTTCACAAAGACCTAAACAGACTGTGTTTACATTTTGTCATGACATTTGCCACAACACAAGTCTTCAAAAGACAAATTAAGCTATGACAGTGTATCAAACTGGAAGTGAGACAGGAAACTGTGAACACAAAACACGGGCGACTATAACCTATTTCTTTTGAGGTTAGTTATTATGCACGTCAAACACACTAAAGAATCCCCCATAGATACAAAACTACAAAGTCAAGAAAATGATATTCACAAGGTTCTTTTGAGATGTTTCTTAAAGCGAGGAGTGCATTTATTATTTAAGTGCCTGCAGATAAGAATGTGTGGTCACAGTGAAGTAAACTAAAGTCGAAGCTGAGACATGTAAATGTGGCAGAGATGTTTATAAGGCCCTTTATCAGTTTATCAGGGAACTCCTCTGATGTTGCACACACACATCAGTTCATGCTGAGACAACTGAAGATCAACTGAAGTCAGCAATATACAAACAAATAAGAAAAGTAAATAAGAAAAGTATAATTTGCATATTTGTGTCAGTGATTCCATTAGTGAATACTGGAGCAAGGGCGTAGCCAGAAAATGACTTTTGGGTGGGCCTCAAATATAATGGATGGGCAAAGTTTTCTTACCTCCAACAACAGAGCTATTCTATTAGCTTTGAAGTAATCTACTGCATGCTTTCATACTCCTAAAAGGTACATTCAAACAGTTCTTTCACACTTCTATAAATCAGAATTTATGCATATTTAAAATATTTGTAAATATATTTTTGAAGTCAAAGAATAATCTCTAATATTCTGGATGGCCCACCCTTGGCTACCCCACTGCACTGTTATGTACATACAGTATATACTGCTTGACCACAGATATAGCCAGTGTCTAGTATTGTTCTATATTTATTTCTAGTAAAGTATTATTTCTATTTGAATTTCCTAAGCAGCAGAATTCATTAAAACAGAAACTGCCTTGACAGTAGTACACTGAGATAATAAAAATGACATGACCATTTTAAGTAAAACTTAATCAAGGATTTTAAAGGGGAAGTTTTTGAGTACCTCAATCAAATCCAGGGGCTATAATATGTTTAACTACAAATAAGAGTTTATGACTATATCCACAGACTACACAGCATTGTTCCACAGTTGATTAACAACTCATATTAAATAAAAATGTCAATGCAGGTTTCTATTCACAATAAAATTGATATTACAAAGTATTTTAATTATTATTATTTGGACGTTATTTGCCACCACACTGAACTTCCCTGGCTGTAATGTAACTTAAAATAGATCAGCTACCGAAGAACATTTTAGTCCTGACTGATCGATCAAATAGTGCCGAAAGTCTTTTTGAACTTTCTATTGAGCTTTTACTATACAGTGGGCCTAGTTGTATTTAACAACGTCAATTATTATTTGTACTTTGTCGCAATGAAACATTCGCGCACAATGTGAAAGGAACGGATGTGCGTATTTGTAATTTACTGTTAATTTAACCAAAATAAACTAAGCAAAAAGAATATTTAAATAAAATAAACTACTGAATAAAGCACTAAACTGGGCATTAGGCGATATGTTAGTTAAAACACACTCATAATTGTGTAAAAACATTTGTTTACGAACACTCACCGCCGCTGGACCCAGCAGTCTGGTCCATTTCTATAAGCGTCTCATCACTGGACTTTGCCGATACTCGTTTCATTTTTCAGAAATGTCCAGATATATTACTGTGAATTTACTAGAGTCGTAGAATGAATGATCTATCCGCTAAGGCTCCGTCTGAGCCCACGCCCCGTGATCCGGTCTGAGCTCCGCGCGAGAAATGACCGCAACACACTGCGGATCTGATTTGCCCACTCTAGCTTGTCTTCGGAACTACACCGCTAAAATTTGCAATTTTACTATGGCAAAGGCTAATCTCTTAATATTCATGAGCAATGCCTTCGCTATTGGAAGTTTCAACTGCAGCGTAGTGTTTCATTAACAATATTCAAGATAAGTCTTAACCATTGGAAGGCTACTAAGCAACGTCAGCGTTTCCTATTTAATATTCATGAGAGAAGCCTTTACAGTAGTAGGTTTCGCAGTAGGTCTCGATCTCCGGCGTGCGCCTTCTTCAATTAAAGGAGAGGGATTTAACCCGACCGCAATTTTGTCGGCACACTACAAAGATCTTTTGTTGAATCTGCTTAGTTATACGTAGCTTTTTAATTATTAAAAAGCGAACTATAGGATATCAGCATGTTAGTCATTTTTGTTTTAGGTTGATCTGTAGAGAAATCACTGAACCCAATTAAATTCAATATGCAACATTTCCCTAATCCCACCGCACAGAATGTCTCTAAACTGTGAATGTTTGAAGCTTCAGTCAGCGTATCAGTGTTGGCGTAACATGTTACAAGTAGCCAGTTTTGGGTGTAAACTGATTACAAAGTATTTAAATAATGTAATGTAGTTCAGTCGCCTACAGCTTGCTCACTGGGGTTATAATACAATTATCATTTAATTATTTTTAAACACTATTAAAAATCACATTTTATCTAAATTACACAATGACGATTAATCGACTTTATAGACATTACAGTCTTATCGTCTGTTAATGCTGATCTTCTGTAAAGCTGCTTTGAAACGATGTGTGTTGTGAAAGGCGCTATACAAATAAACTTGTCTTGACTTGACTTACAAATTAGTCAAAAGATGTGGAACACATTTAATTAAAAATTCTTGTAATCAGATTACAGTTACTGACTTTCACTTTAGTTACACATATTTTTGTATAAAAATTATATTATTTACGTAGAGTACATTTAAAACATGAATTACGTTACGATATTGTATTAACATAATTATAATGTACGCCTGTTTGCATTCCTGTGACAGCTGAACAGCATGAGACCCAGTCCCACAGCCGTCCTTTGGGCGGTGCACAGGGAGGGCTCACAGATCGCTTCCCCCACCCTTCAAAAGGGGAACTCCCAAGGAAGGCGATCACTATGGTGGGGAACCCCCATAATTTGCTGTTGAAGATAAATTAAATCTAAATATTAGTTTTGTGGTTTTTAGTACGTATCTATTAGCTTTGAAGTAATCTACTGCATGCTTTCATACTCCTAAAAGTTGACAAAAATGATCTTTGGCAGATATCTGTAATAAAAATATACAATCTTTTTCTTTCTGGAAAAAAGTGTTGGGTGTAATCTGATTACAAAGTAATTTGTCACTGCAATCTAATTATACTCAAAGTATATTTAATGAATTACATAGATTTTTGGGGTAATAAGATTACAGTTACTGACTTTCAATTAAGTTTGTTACTTTTAAGTTTTACATTTCTAAAATAGTATTATTTATTTTCATTTAGATCTCTTTGGCTTTGTTAAAAAAAAAAAAAAAAAAAAATGTTGTGGCCTATCTGACTATAAACCACTTTTGTAGTCTGAAAAGGACAAATCATCTGATTTTAACAAGACTGATCCAAATCCCATATATTGGTGGTTCGGAATCCGATGAATATTTGATTTTTCTTAATGCTTCTCAGTCTGAACGGTCAGATCGGATTTGTATGTGTTTTTTTTTTTTTTCGTAATTGTGCGCTACGGGTTAATTTGTCGAGAAGACATGTAGACTACTGATTTCCAAACTGCTTAAATAATGCCTTCACAGGACATTTAGAAGGGAAACCAATAATATTGACCACGCTGCCGCTGGAGTGAATTTGGGGAGTTCAATGTGCCTTATCAGGCTAATTAAGCCTCAGAGAGGAATAAAGGCCAACTGCGGAAGGTGGTGCGACAGAGAGAGATCATTTATGGGCAGCTGCTCTGTCATGTGTGTGTATGTGTCTTTCGGTTATGTTTATCATTAAAACTATTATTTATATTATTTATGTAAAGCCGGTTCTCACCTCCTCCTTTCCATTGAACTGTTCTACACTGGTGCTGAAGACCCGGGAAGGAGGAGGGATACGTCATAGTGGAGTTCTCGCCGCTACCATCCACCCCAATGGAGCAGCCGCGGCCGTCTGCCGAGGGATGGAGGAGCCCAGCCACCAGTAAGCGGAGGACGGCCGTCATCCACAAGGAGAGAAGGGGCTCCTAACCGACCGCCTGAAGAGGTCAGGGCTGCTGCCAGGGGTGAAAGAAGTCCCCTACCAGCTGTTGAAACGGGGAGGGGCTCGTTGCCGACCGCCTGGAGCGGGAGAACCGCTGCCAGGGGCGGGGGAGACCCTTCTGTTCCCCGAGAACGCGGCGGGGCGTTCCAACCACCAGGGGCTGGAGGACTGCCTCTGATCCGCCCGGGGTGACGTGATTGTCGTCCGTTAGAGGGTGAAGGAGTGGCCGAGGACCAAGCGTGTGTCGGAGAACTGGCGAGTAAGTTTTTTTTTTTCATCTCTCTCTCCTCTCTCTCTCTCACTGCTGCTCCGCGTTGGCCTTTTCCCTCTCTTTTAAATTTTACAGTGTTTTTACACTGTTACAGGAGCCCCCCCTATTTTAATTATTTCTGTATCCCTCCCCCTGTCCCCTCCCATATTCAGGAAGGCGGGAATGAACTGCCGGCAGATGGGGCATGCCCTCCCCCAGGGAAAGAGGGGGGTGTGTGTGTCATGCCTGTGGGCTCCCCGGCCTGAGAGAATGAGGGAGGAATGTGACAGGGCGGGGGGCGAAGGGCGGGGCCGGGTGGTGATTCTGGACACCCGGTCCCTTATCCTTGGTGGTCCAGGAGCACCACCTGTGGCTGAATCTGGTCGAGATGAGGAGCGCAGACAAAATACGCTTTCTCAACACGGTCATCTCACAGATGGGACTTTTTGGCGACACCGAAGTTGAGGACTTCACCCAGCAGTTCTCGGCGGTGAAGAAGCAGACGGAGGCCATCCAGCACATCTTGCCCCAGGTGCAGGCTCAAGATCCTGCACCTAGTCTGCTCGCCGAGGGTGTCCCCCTGCGGCGGCGAAAGCCCATTCGGCTCAGCTTGAGCCCAGCTCTCGGCCCCAGCATAGAGTCCCCCACAGGAAGCTGAAATGTCCGCCATGGAACTGGTATCCAGACCACTCCATCCCCGGTGGAGGGCCGGGAGGTAAATCTTTTGTTTCCTTCTCATTTTTGTTCGCCACACCTAAACAGGCTGCAGTACCCAAATTGTCTAAAAAAGAGTTTCCTCACTCCTTGGGTCACATAATCGGTGTTCACGACTGCCGTTGACACGCCGACCAGACACTGAGCACTCGCAACCAGGGAGAGGAGGACCCAAGGAGTCCTCCTCCTCAGGTCCAGAGGACTCCTTGGGTCAACTGGGAAAAGAGAACGCTCACCCCGGTTAGACTTGGTCTCAATGATAGCGCGCCTCACAAGCGAGCACGCGCAGTCGGTGCTGAACTGTCTGAAGTCATTCAGGCGGAGGACAGCGGTTCCACTGAAACACTTTCAGAGGCTTCTGGGGCATATGGCTTCCTCTGCGCTCATGCCGCCACAAGGCTTGTGTTGATGCATATGAGACTGCTTCAGCACTGGCTTCAGACTTGAGTCCCGAGATCCATCACACCACTCTGCTGGCACTTGTTCAGCCCTTGGACAGACCTCTTGTTTTAGCGGGCAGGAGTTCCCTACAGCAGGTGTTCAGAAGTGTTGTGGTCACCACAGACGCCTCCAAGTTGTGACAAAAAACACTGCATCCTCACAATCTCGGCAGATTTCATTACTGTATCTTCAACACAATACAAGTCAACAAGTTAATGATTTACTTACTCTTTTACTATAAATGCTGATGTTAGAAAATTATCTGACATTGGCACATAATTCTGCTGTACATCCTGTGTTTATGTGATAGTTTATAAACCCATATCACTAGATTCTGGTATTATAACTGCAGTCAATGCCAACGGAAATAATATTCACCGGAAATGCATACTTCCACATTGCAAAATAAGGTGGATATTATAGAAGTTTTATTGATAATTGCCTTTTTATCATTAGACAAGACATTTAAGTTACAAGATGAACTGTTGAGGATAGAGAGGGAGAATGAAACAGGTGAGAATCTTCACATTATGAGCTCAAATGCGTCTGCCGTGGTCTGATATGCGGACCGTTTAAATGACACTTTGTTGCACACCGGTCTATTACAGTAGTAACACGATGGAACGTAACAACAAAACAACCAGTGATTGGTCGTTTACATGTCTCAGTCGCATCACATCCAAGCAGGTGATTCTCAGCGCCCTCAAGAACAAAATCGGCCAAACGGGAAAATTTATCGGCTGTTCTGTATAGGGCTTAATCGTATGTCATTTTTGTTGAGCTGTCCTTTGATTTGAGTATGTGGTTCAACTGTGACATCTAGTGGTGAAAAATTTTACTGCACCTGTTTATAGAACTGAAACAGGAAGTCTGTAAAACAGATCTCTGTCTGCGTTCTGGTGCACATTGTCGTTTTCAATGGTCCAATCCTTGGAGTAGATATGACTGTAAGTTATAATATTTGTGCTTAAACAAGTGTAGCACTCTTATGTACAAGTTTACTTGAAAGCTGAACATTTAGTAAAATGTTAATTGATCGATGGTCTGTTAAGAAAGTTTGGACTAGCTAATGTGTAGCATTTCTGAGAAGGTTTTGTAATCTTTTCTTTATGCAAATGCATATTGTTAAATGCAAATCAAAGTAATTAATGACGGGTTGTTTGTTCAGTTATTCAAATGTGTACATGAATGCACGTGAATGTGAAAATATCTAAGTTTGTGAATTACTCAAAGTTTGTTTTTTATGTTTCTTTCAGTTTTACAAGAAAAGATATAGTGAAGTGGAGTGCATTAAAGTGTGCATTGCATCAATACAAAGAAAGACGTGTCACGAAGCTTCATTCTTGTTAATTATCTGTCAGAGCTTTATAAAGAACACAACTGCCAGGACAGAATAACGGCCGATGCCGATAATTTAAAAAGTCTGTATATCGGCCGATTTATCAGTCTCTGCAATATATCGTTCGACCACAAATTACCACTCCAACATGAGCAGGTATCCATTAAAAGACAAGAATTATTCTCTGCTGACCTATACTGAACAAACTCTGAAACTATTTGATTTCCTATGGCCATCTTTTCGTGGCATTCACCCATTGTGTTATTGTAAAGGTGAGTAGATTTTTTGAGCATTAAACGAGGGAGGGGTGCAACTATATTTATATAAACACACATAAACGTGTTTTATTTCATATTCCATTTACAACTATTTTAATCACATTAAAGCCTCTTAAAAAATTTAGGGTAAAGAATTTATATTAAAAAGAACAATTGTAATTTTCTTTAATGTTTTTAACTTGCATGTGTAATAATATGAGCTGTCACTGTTGGAAATTTCATGTCAACTACACATTTTAACACAAATGATTAAGTTAACTTAAAATGTATGGTCTGCACTTATATACAGTATACACAATATATATATATATATATATATATATATATATATATATATATATATATATATATATATATATATATATATATATATATATATGCATATATATATGTGCTGTGTGTCATAGATGTCCACAAGAACACAAAAGGGCTTAAAATACACCAAGCCAGGACCATCCATTTTGGAATAGTGTGTAAGAAGGTTAACACCAAAACTGCAAAGCAGCCAAGCAGAAGAGCCACAGCTTGAGGAAAGAAATTAAAGCTCTCAATTATCAGTTTAAAAGAGGCCCCTTTGAAGAAAGGGAAGGCATCAAGGACTTGACGAGTCCTCGGAAGCAGAGGATAGAGAGGGAGAACAAAAGAGCTCAGTTCACCAAATACTTTTCAGGTTCACCAGAACACTGCTGGGTGAAGCAAAATCTTGGAAACTGACCAGCCCCAGAGAAGATGTAGAGGGGTTCCTGAGGGAGACCCACAATAACATGTCTAGAAACCAAGCCCTGGATGCCAAGGCTGCAGTTCCCCCAGGTCGTCCAGACAAACCTAAGGCCAGATGTGGTCCTATGGTCTGAGGAGAAGAAGATCATCCTGATCGAACTTACAGTCCCATGGGAAGAAGGGTGTGACCAAGCCTTTGAAAGAAAGAGCGCCAAATACCAGGATATTTTGCAAGAATGTCGGGAGAAAGGATGGCAGGCGTGGCTATTCCCAGTCGAGGTTGGCTGTAGAGGATTCCCTGCCTAGTCAGTATGGAGAATGTTCACAGCCATTGGAATGACAGGAAAGGAGAGGAAGAGAGCAGTTTGCAGGATGGGGGAGGCAGCAGATAGAGCCTCCTGCTGGCTATGGAACAGGAGAGAGGAGACAAGCTGGAAGCCAGGAGGAAGAGATGGGCAGTAATTTGGCCACCACTGCCGACCCACCAAAAGGAGGGTGTTGCGGCTCAGGGTTGAAACACCCAATGATCGTTGGACACCATCTGACGACATCAACTCCTCCTGGCCAAAGCTACATAAACAGAAGGTGAAAGTAGGATAAGCATCTTTTAGATGTAATCATTCTCTCTCTCTCTCTGAATGAGATCTGCCAGGACCAATTTACTTCAGTGTGTGTCGAAAACAAAAACATTTAGAGTGACAGAAAAAACACCTCAGGAGCATTGTCACATATTAATGGGGTGCTGTAAACTCACACCATCATCTCTTGGTGAAAAATACTTTCTGTGCTCCCACATGTAATCCATTTTGATCAACTCTTCTCAGTAGCTTTAATACAAACAGGAAGTAAGAGGGCAAAATTCAGAAGAGCGGAGCACAGAAAAGGGGCAGGGCTGAATAAGGCGAATAAACTGATAAATTATCTGATGTCCTTCTAGCAATTTTGTTTTTGACATGAGGAATGAACACTGCTGCAGCTGTATGCCCAGAATCAGGGTCTTTTGAACCATCAGTCTATACTTTCAGATAGAATAAGTATTTCTCATCCAAATACTGCTGTACAAATGTCTACTTTGTAACACACCTTTGTTTATGGTTAATGATATTAAACAGCTGGAGGTTAACTGATGGCATTGGGAAAAACCAAGGGGGTGAAACTGATACAGCCACAGTTGGGATAACATCAATGTTATGTATGCCAATGTGTTGTGCCTCTTTGTTTACAGTCCATCCAAAGCAAACTATCTGAGCGTACTCATACTCCCAGCAATCCTCCAAAACCTCCTTAAAGAGATGATTATTAAAATGACCTTTAATAGATGTCCAATATACCATTTTAAGTTGTAGTCTACGGATGTCTAAAGTCATTTCTTCCATTTCACTTGTAATGCTGTTACTGGTTGTTCTGTATAGGGCTTAATCGTACGTCATTTTTGTTGAGCTGTCCTTGATTTGAGTATGTGGTTTTGATGATCAGAAAGTATATTTAAAAGAAAAGTCCATCTGTTTTAGATGTTGTGCTTCCACCAAGCATGTTGCAAAGGACTGCAAAGCACTTATTAAACGCAAGGAATGTGACAGTGATGGACATATTGCAGCCACACATCCTGGTCCTGCTCCGTGGCCTATTAGTGTGACTGCAACAGCAGCAGAGAAAAACAAAGAAGCAACTATGGAGAGTGCTCTTGAAGTCATTAATAAGTGTACTGAGTTCTGTGGTGTATCAAATCAGCCCAAATCATGTTCAAATATTTGCCTTGTAAATGTCTATCCTTCCAACCAGCGTGACAAGGCCAAATGCATTTATGCTGTTTTGGACGAACAGAGTAATAGATCATTGGTGAAGTCAAAATGTTTTGGTCTGTTCAACATTGATGGCAGTTCATCTCCCTACATGCTATGGACATGCTCAGGCATAGTGGTGGAAGTACCTCGAAGTGAGTGGCTTCATGGTCGAAACACTTGATGGGGAAACTACAGTAGCACTTCCAACTCTGATAGAATGTAACACAATACCAGACGACAGAGCGGAAATTCCTATGCCAGAAATAGCACCGCATTACTCTCACCTCATGACTGTGGCAGATAAAATCCCACCTTTAGATCATAGTGCTCCCATCCTTCTCCTCCTGGGACGAGATGTTCTTAGTGTGCACAAAGTGTGTGAACAACACAATGGACCACACAACACATCCTATGCACAGCGATTAGATTTAGGCTGGGTGATTGTAGGAGGAGTTTGCCTTGATGGAATTCATCGGCAGTGCAGTGTAAACGCTTACAAAACTATCATACTTCCAAATGGACAAACTTCATACTTCTCCCCATGTACAAAAGGCATCAATGTCAAAGAGCTATGTGATTCAACTCTATCACATTACCTACCTTCTCCACCATGTATTCAGAAATGTGCAAAGTCTTGTGAAAACTACACAAGTGGTTTGGAAGACAATGTTTTCTTCAGAACTCAGATGATGATAAAACTGCCTTATCCATGGAAGATAAAGCTTTTCTCGACATCATGGATAGGGAGGTATACATTAATGAGGAGAACCATTGGGTAGCACCACATCCATTCTGCTTCCCCCGAAGCCAACTTCCAAACAATAGAGAGCAAGCTAAGCAGAGATTAACATCACTACAGAACACACTAGAAAGGAAACCAGACATGAAAGAACATTTCTTTGACTTCATGCAGAAAGTGATTGAGAATGGCCAAGCAGAACTTGCTCCTCCACTGCAGTGGGGTGAAGAATGTTGGTACTTGCCAATCTTTGGCATTTATCACCCTCACAAACCCAACAAAATCAGAGTGGTGTTTGATTTGAGTGCTCAGTTTAAAGGTATCTCACTCAATAACATATTACTGAGTGGTCCAGATCTTAATGCACTTTTGGGTGTCTTGCTGCGCTTTTGCAGAGAGAAGATATAGATGGCAGATATAGAACAAATGTTCTATTGCTTTAAGGTGAAAGAGCAGCATCGCAACTATCTGTGCTTCTTGTGGTACAAAGACAATTGTGCAGAGAAGGAGATCATTGAATATTGAATGACTGTACATGTGTTTGGCAACAGTCCCTCCCCAGCAGTTGCCATATATTCCTTGAGACGAGCAGCTGAAATGGGTGAAGCAGAATATGGAGCAGATGCCAAACATTTTGTGTTGCGCAATTTCTATGTTGATGACGGCATTACATCTGTCTCCTCTGAAGAAGAAGCTGTTGATCTCTTAAAACGCACTCAGTTAATGTTATCAGAGTCAAACTTGAAGCTTCATAAGGTAGCCTCCAACAGTGCCTTGGTAATGAAAGCTTTTCCATCTGAAGAGAGAGCTAAAGATCTCAAGGACTTGGATCTAAACATTGACCCACTGCCTCTTCACCGTAGTCTAGGTATAAGCTGGAACCTCAAGAAAGATAGTTTTACATTAAAAGTTTCTAAGGATCTCAAGCCTTTCACCCAAAGAGGAACACTTTCTACAGTGAACAGTTTATATGTTCCTCTCGGTCTTGTCTGACGAGTTACCATGCAAGGAAAATCTTTAGTGAGAGAGCTATCGACCATACAACAGGACTGGGATTCTCCTCTTCCATCAGACAAAGAAGTCCAATGGAAGGCATGGACTTCATCTCTAGCAGAACTCGAGTTACTGCAAATCCCACGGCATTACGTTTCCACCTCATTCTCTAGAGCCCAACGTAGGGAATTATGTGTTTTTTCAGATGCCTTTACTCTGGCTACTGCTGCAGTAGTAGAAGTAGACGAGGGGTTACAGTTCTGAGAACAAGCGTTGGGTTGTCATATTTAGTTGCTTGAGTACCAGAGCAGTTCACTTGGAGGTCATAGAATCTCTATCAGCATCAAGCTTCATCAATGCTTTGCGACGTTTCTTGGCCATCAGGGGTCCTGTTAAGCATTTTCGTTCTGATAGAGGCACAAACTTTATTGGAGCAGTTAAAGAACTGCAGATCAGCAAAGCTGACCCTGAGTTAAAAGGTTTTTTTACAGAACCAAGACTGCACTTGGACGTTCAATGCACCACACTCCTCTCACGTGGGAGGAGCATGGGAAAGAATGATTGGAATTGCGAGGCGTATTTTTGACACTCTCTTGATGAAGAACTCCACAAAGCTCATGCATGAGGTCTTAACGACATTAATGGCAGAAGTCATGGCCATTATGAACTCTCGACCTTTAACCCCAATCTCAACAGATGCAGACATGCCTCAAGTCCTCTCGGCAGCGATGCTCTTAACTCAAAAAGCAAGTGTTGTTCCAGCTCCTCTAGGAAATTTTGAGCTGGATCGTCTGCACAAAAGTCAGTGGCGCCAAGTTCAAATGCTGGCAGATTCATTCTGGAAGAGATGGAAGCAGGAGTACTTAGCCACATTACAACCTAGGAGGAAGTGGACAGTGGAGAGAGATAACTTTCAGGACAGAAAGTTGTTAGAAGTTAAGGCTATAGGTCTATAATTGGTTGGAAATTAAAGATCCTTTGCAATAGGAACCACGACTCTGTGCTTCAAAGAGGAAGGGAGTTTCCCTAATTCTAGGATGGTACTGTATTTAATGATTTTGTAATAAGATTAATTTGTGGAGGAGGGAAAGGAGGAAGCAGGAGGTGACAGATCACAAACACATACACACACATGCAGGCTCGGCTCTTTCTCTGGCATCTCCGGCTCGTCTTTATCCCCCTCTCGGCTGATTAGGACAATTCAGTGCAGGGTGTGCATCCTCACGGCTGGCCACGCTCTCCTCCTCCTCCTCATTCAGATATATCTGAAAGATGTATTTTTTTTCTTTCTCAAATTGGAATGCCCACTTCCAAATGCGCAAATGTGGTGGAGGATTAATCTCAGTTACCTCCATGCCTGAGTCCAATATCACGGAGACCTTCACGGTATTATATATGGCATCCACACACAACTCACCACACGCCCCACTGAGAGCGAGAACCACATTATTGCGACCACGAGGAGGTTAAGATCTAATCTTTTTCTTAAGTCTTTCGTGGGCCGCATCAGAGCAGTCGGAGGGCTGCAGATGGCCAATATTTGCGATTTTCTTTCAAGCTTTGTACTCTGTTCTTTCTCATTCCATCTGATATATTTTGATTACTATGAACTTTAACAAAGGCCTCAGCCAACACTTCTGCCTTTTCACTGTTATTGATAAGATAATTTGTTTATCCCCACTAATTTAACAAGTCTGGCAACAGGCAGTCAAAAGACGATGACGAAGTGGGAACCCAGGTGGAGTTTAATAATCAAAGTGATGAATCCAAATGTGAACAAAAGACTTGACATAAAACTAGACTTGGCTTGAACAAAAACAACAACGTTACGTAAACACGATACTTGACGAGACAATGGCAAACATAAGGGCTTAAATACACAGACATGGGTAATAAGACAACCAGAACAGAACTATAAAGAAGATAACAAGACTATTAAACTAAACCAATGACAAACTAGAACTGATAATAACAAAGTAATCAAACAATGGACCAATGAAAACAAGACACATGAACATGGAGGGAAATTTCATGAAATCACATGACTAGGGAAACGCATGACATGTGACATGGCCTGGAGCTGACTCTTGCGTGGCTGTGACATGGCCTAACTTTTGCGTGGCTGTGACATGGCCTGGAGCTGACTCTTGCGTGGCTGTGACATGGCGTGGAGCTGACTCTTGCGTGGCTGTGACATAGCCTGGAGCTGACTCTGGCATGGCTGTGACATGGCCTGGTACTGGAACCCCCTTTAGGGGTGGCTCCTGATGCCATAAAACATGAACACACACATTAAACATGACATAAATCTCTGGGTCTTGAGGCGTGGGGCGTGGTCTGGCGTGACGGTGTGGAGCCTGGGATCAAGGCGGAGTCCGGGGGGGTATGAGAGGCTCGAGGGGCGGAGCCGATGGGGCTGAGGACCATGGTGGAGTGGTAGGTTGAGGTCCCCTAGGGAGCAGAGGCAGGCCTGGACCATGGAGTGGAGGCAGGCCTGGACCGTGGAGCAGAGGCTTGCTTATGACATGGCACGGAGTAGTCTGGGGCTCGGCTATGACATGACATGGAGCAGACTCAGGTTCGGCTGTGACGTGGCATGAGAAGTCTGGGGCTTGGCTGTGACATGGGATGGAGCAGGCAGAGGTGTGGCTGTGACATGACATGGAGCAGACAGCAGGCGTGGTCGTTAGCTCGTCCGCCGTGGCAGGCGTGGCCGTTAGCTCGTCGGCCATGACGTTGAACGCAGGCTCTAACCCAGTTTTACAACTAAAGGGGAAGTGATCACTTCCCATTAAATTTTGGTCCAACTCTTTCCATACAGATTCTCTAGTCAAACTTTGAGATGTACTTGTTAAATCTATAGCAGAGTGTCCTCGTTTGGCTACATCCATTCTGGTAGCGCTACCATCATTGAGACAAATTAGATTTTTCCATTATAAAATTTCCTCCACTACTTTCCCATTTTGATCAGTATACATAGTACCTCAAATGTATTATGTGAGTTAAAATCACCACACCATACCACTCTGTAGTTCCTCACACCACTGATGTCTTCTAATGTTTCTCTACTTAATATCTCACATGGATACCATACCTACCATACTTTACATCTATCACTGCAGCCCCTTATAGGTTTCTCTTGATTGAATCGATTTCAGTAGGAACCCCTGTAAAAAAAACTCCCTTTAAACTATCATTATTCACTTTCTTTTCTTCCATTAAAGAATTTGATACTTTAATTCATAGAAGTGACTTCAATCCTATAGTTGCTTTTTGTTGCTTGCTATCCTTACAGAACAGTAACAGTTTACCATCTCTCATCATTTTTGCACTTTCGATTTTCCCAACCGGTTCCTTCAGCACTTTGGTTACTCTTATTGGGTTTAATGTACTCAATGGTTCTGACAAAAATGTAATCATTACCCTGTACTCTTCCTTCTACTAAAGTTCTATTACTATTTCTGACACCTTCAAGTTCCCTGCCAAACAATCCATCCTCCATCTACAGATCACTTCCGAAATCTACACCACTTCCTTTAATCTCTGCTTCAGTAACACCCCAGTATTGCCACCGCTCATATCATTCCCTCCATCTGTGACAGCTGAAGGACGTATGTCCTATTCAGTCCTTCTCTACACTAGCTCATCAAGCACTGAAAAGATATGTTTTGTTTGAAAACCATTTTTAATCGGCAATTGTGTCATACCTCTGACTGAAGAGAGCGAGATCTCAGCAAAACCGTTTGCATGTGTGACACCCTTGGCCAAAATGAGTTGTTTTGAGTCTGCTAGTGTAGGGCCAGCTTAAGGGACAAATGTTTGAGGGTGCTGAGAATATGACTTGTGTGCGACAATGAACATTGACCTTATTTTGAATTCATTGATCAAAATAACTAAAATGAGTGAAAAGTGTTTTAGAAAGTTTAGAAACTTAAAAGTAAAGTGTTAATAATGTGATTACTTTTCAATTAAGTAATCAGTAAAGTAATCTGATTACAATTTATATAGTTAATTGGTAGTTTGTTGTGGATTACTTTTTGAGTAATTTACCCAACCCTGACTTGCACTTAACCAATGTTTGTCCAATCAAATGCCTTCTAGAATAAAAATATCCCTCCCCTAATATCAACTGACTAGCAAGTTAAAATCATGGTTCATTACTGTAAAATGTCCTGCTTTAAGTTTCTTTAAGGAAATATGATGATCCCTTTCCATCTATTTGTTCTTTAATGTCTTAACACTCCTGTGTTGCTCCCTTTTTTACCTGTCATTTTTCCAAATAGTAACATAGCCTACTTAAAATGTAAAGGTGCTGTAAGTGATTTTAGCCACTCTACTTTGAAGCCGTTGAATTAGCCACGCCCCCTCTTTCCAAAAGACCACACTCAAAAGATACCGAATGATCTTTATTGAAAACCGACATGGTGCAGAAACGGTTGTTAAAAAAACTGCAGCAAAATTTTACCCTCATCTGACAACTGTAATGAACGACATGGCATAAAATGACAGTAAATTCGCTGCAACTATGATACTATGAGAATGTGCAAAATGATTGACAGGTTGAAAGCGTCATTGTCCGCGGTAAGCGAACACATTTTTGTTTGCTGGTTACAGAGTCTAGAGCTATCACAAACACTTATTTCAGTAATATCTATCAGGGAGTAGGACAGTTTTTTTGCATACCTTTCCATAAAAAAAAATCACTTACAGCACCTTTAATCTTATATTTTGCCTTTGGATTCTCCACAACATTTAATAAATTAATATTTAAAATGACATTTTCTGCCAAGTCAAGTCACTTTTATGTCTGGGTCCAGGCTTTTGTAAAGTTACTGATATGACTGGAGTCTTTATTTTAATGTGAGTGCTCATGATTTCCCACATATATTGAAAAATTACAATTCATGTCTTTAGGAGTTAAACATTTTTAATGAGGAAAAATGACTAACTGCATCTTTAAGAAGTAACAATAGAATTTATTAAATAGGTAATAATGTAACTTTTGAAAGTAACATTCCCCAACACTGCTCAACAGAGAATGTTGCATTTAAAATGCCTGAAGTCACAAAAAAATGACAGAACTCACATGCATGAGCTGTCCTTTCAATATACAGTGGGTACGGAAAGTATTCAGACCCCCTTAAATTTTTCACTCTTTGTTATATTGCAGCTATTTGCTAAAATCATTTAAGTTAATTTTTTTTCCTCATTATTGTACACACAGCACCCCATATTGACAGAAAAACACAGAATTTTTGACATTTTTGCACATTTATTAAAAAAGAAAAACTGAAATATCACATGGTCCTAAGAATTCAGACCCTTTGTTCAGTATTTAGTAGAAGCACCCTTTTGATCTAATACAGCCATGAGTCTTTTTGGGAAAGATGCAACAAGTTTTTCACATCTGGATTTGGGTATCCTCTGCCATTCCTCCTTGCAGATCCTCTCCAGTTCTGTCAGGTTGGATGGTAAACGTTGGTGGACAGCCATTTTCAGGTCTCTCCAGAGATGCTCAATTGGGTTTAAGTCAGGGCTCTGGCTGGGCCATTCAAGAACAGTCACAGAGTTGTTGTGAAGCCACTCCTTCATTATTTTAGCGGTGTGCTTAGGGTCATTGTCTTGTTGGAAGGTGAACCTTCGGCCCAGTCTGAGGTCCAGAGCACTCTGGAGAAGGTTTTCGTCCAAGATATCCCTGTACTTGGCCGCATTCATCTTTCCCTCGATTGCAACCAGTCGTCCTGTCCCTGCAGCTGAAAAACACCCCCACAGCATGATGCTGCCACCACCATGCTTCACTGTTGAGACTGTACTGGACAGGTGATGAGCAGTGCCTGGTTTTCTCCACACATACCGCTTAAAATTAAGGCCAAAAATTTCTATCTTGGTCTCATCACACCAGAGAATCTTATTTATCACCATCTTGGAGTCCTTCATGTGTTTTTTTAGCAAACTCCATGCGGGCTTTCGTGTGTCTTGCACTGAGGAGAGGCTTCCGTCGGGCCACTCTGCCATAAAGCCCCGACTGGTGGATGGCTGCAGTGATGGTTGACTTACTACAACTTTCTCCCATCTCCCGACTGCATCTCTGGAGCTCAGCCACAGTGATCTTTGGGTTCTTCTTTACCTCTCTCACCAAGGCTCTTCTCCCCCTGAATACTTAGGACCATGTGATATTTCAGTTTTTCTTTTTTAATAAATGTGCAAAAATGTCAAAAATTCTGTGTTTTTCTGTCAATATGGGGTGCTGTGTGTACAATAATGAGGGAAAAAATGAACTTAAATGATTTTAGCAAATGCCTGCAATATAACAAAGAGTGAAAAATTTAAGGGGGTCTGAATACTTTCCGTACCCACTGTATACTACAGAACATTGAAAAAACATACATCTTATTGGAAAAATCTGTTCCTGAAACAATTCCCTGAAATCCTCCACTTTAAATAGCTTGTTCTTGCCCCGTCAGAAGTGTAACTAGAGGAGCTTGTGTAGCCCAATATAGACTCTCTTGGCCTGGGCAACCCTACAAGTGGTTACCACAGTCCTTCACTTAGCAATTACACAAGTTCTGTTTGGGTGTGGCGGTGAGACAGAGGCATAGCTGCCAATTTCCCAAATCTTCACTTCTCCAATCTTGGTTTCAACTCCACATATGTGAAGGTGGGAGACCTACGGGTGTGTGCCATCTTTCTGAGGGGCATGGTAGGAATTAACTGCACAGGGTTGCGACATGAGAGGTGGATGTCTAATATGGTTTATCAGCTTAAAGAGGAGATCATGGTATAGATGTCATTTGAATTTACTCCTTTGGGCGTTTTGGTCCACTGCTATAGAAATCACATTTCGAATATAATATTTTTTAAATAAAATCTGAATGTTTCCTTTTAGTATTTCTTACTTTTTAAACAGCCTAAATTTGGTAAATATTTAAATATCTTAACATCAAGCTAAATACTTTGAGAAGATACATTTTTTGCATTTAAAAATTTGACTAGGTGATTTGAAAGGCATACAAGTTGTGACAAATGTAAATGTATCTGTTTTTTCAGGAAACATTTGTAAATTTTATTACAAATTTTTTTACATTTACACTTACAAATCACTTGCAAATGAGACACATAGCAAGCAATTGGTCATACAAAGTTTAACAACATCTGCAGTATAGGACTGCCAAGTTCTCACAGTGGCTGGAGTAGTAAAGATGCTAGCACAGAAGAAAGAGACAGACAAGGATAATTATTATTATTTTTGCACATTAAGTGTAGGTTAAGTGCAGAAGTAAGTGCAATTAGTGTGTATTGGTGAAGTGCTCATGGAACTATAGTAGATTTTTATATATCAAATGTAGAAAAGTACTAACAAAGAATATCCTGGACTTTGTGTGACACAGGAGAAGACATATGAGGAAACTAAAAGTGCTTATGCTGCAAGAAACACACTGTGCACTAAGCTGTAGCAGAGATGTTGCAAGAAACACTCGGTGTCCTCAGCCGTCGAAAAGAACAATGGGACAGAGACATGTGAGAACTCTGGGAAGCACAGCAAGGTTCAAAATGAACACAACCAATGATCAAAATGACCGTAATATGTTCATATTGTTATATTCTATTTTCTCAAAATGTTGCTTTTATAATAAATTAATTTAAAAGGTTATTGTTTAAAAAGGACTAGTAGCCAGGTTCCAACCATTAAAAAGAAGAGGCTCTGTCAAATAATGGTGGCGGACAGTATCCAGTGGTTACAAAAATAATAAGAGGGCATAGATATAATGTCATGCTAGATAACAAACTGTATAAAAAATGAGGGTTTTGACCAAGAGATCAGATCTCAGATGACATCTCGTGTTTGTTGGTTTGCTCAATAATCTCTAACCTTTGACACCTGGAAATCCTTTTTAAAGGGATTAATGGAAATGAGGAGGCGAGAATCGGTTTGACAATATAAATAATATTTGAATATAAAACTGAAACAAAAAGACAAACACACAAAGGTGTCGGACAGCTGTCCGTAAATCTCTCTCTCTCGCACTGCAGCTTCCAGTCAGCCTTTAACCCTCTCCGAGGCTTGATTAGCCTGATTAGGGGCCGGGTGTGCGGTATCATAATCCGGCCCCGCCCTCCGCCCTGCCACATCCTGACTTCAAGAGTTCTCCACGCTCCACAACATAATTTGGCGCCAAACGTGAGGCTGGAAAGGGGGCCAAGAGAGCACTGCTGCAGGTTTGTTGACATGGACTACACAAAATCACTGGCGCCAAAAAAATTAGGTAAGCAATTTTGCTTAAAAGGTGTTTTGTGTAGTCTGTTGTAAGTTAGACCTGGGTAGTGATAAATCAATGAGCTTCTCCAGTCTTGAACTTAATTGAATGATTCAATTGGATCAAATAGAGAACTGGGCTCCAGGTTTAAAAAAAACTGTGCATGCAAATGTAAATATGTCTTGAAAATAATTTAAAGCATGCAAAATCCAGCAGATAGCGCTCTCCTTGGCAGGGGTGGGCTGAATTGACAGTGTCTGAAAATCCTGCGAATAACGCTGAATGCAGTGACACCGGTGAGGATAAGGAGCCCACATGGTTGGCCTTTGAACTGGCTAGGAAACAATGAGCCCACATGGATGGTTGGCATTGTTCTCTAAACAGCACTGCATTTAGGGAAATTGACAGGCACGCAAGAGGCATGGTCACCCAAAAGGGGCATAGTGATAGTTATGAGGTTTTAATATTTAAATTACGTTCTGAATAGTGTAAATTTGTGATATGTTGAATAAGTTGATGTAAATAAGTATTTTGGCTGTTCCGTTGGTACAAATGTAATTGCACTGCTGTTGTATGTTGGCTGTGTTTATGATGACTGTATTGTGATTATGCTGGCTGCAATGTGCTATGCTGTATGAGTGTTTGTGTTTAAGTGTACTGATATGTATCCATGTAATAGTTTTTCTCATGAGAAATGTGCTGTAGAGAAACTAGTATTTGATAGTTATAAAATGAATGAGAAAAATTGTGAAAACAAGTTAGAAAAATCATTCCAAGAACTATAAATGTTCTAAGATATGGGCGCTATATATGTCCATTTACCATTTGTAAAAAGAGTGAAAGTTTCTGTGTTTGTGAGTGTTTGTATCTGTGTCTGAAAGGGTGTGTGAAGTGACTGTGAAGAGCAACTGTTTGTAAAAGAGTGAATGAAAGCAAAAAGTTAACTCTTAGCTCGCTGGATAAGATTCAGCCTTGGGCTGATCTTTTCATGCCATGAAGGAAGCGTAATAAAAGATGAACTAAACTGAGAAAGAGCAAGTGGTATATCTGTGTTTAGAGTTAACGTTCTTATGACATTCTCTGGACAAACAATAAAGCTTTGAGCCAGTGTACTACTTTAAACTGAAGGCAACTAATGATTGGATTTTAAACAAAAGTTTTATTGAAGATAAGTGTAGTTACATTACAATAAGGTATAATTATGGCAAATACTCCAGTGGAAATACTAACATCTAGAAATGTATTGATACATTTTCAAAGATTCGGGAAAGAGGGGAAAAAAGGTGAAATTGACTATTAAGAAAGAAAATGTCCAAAACCAAATTCTATTTTGTAACTTGAGTATGAGAAGCAAACTTCACATTCATGTGTCTGTTTTTCATTCTGTTTGGTCCAATTTATGAGAGAATACAACTTAAATTAAATTGAACACTGTAAAGTCTTGATATTTAAATGTAAGAACCCATGATTCTTTTTTCAGTATGTGTTTGAGAATGTTTGGAGAATGGTTTGAGTATGGCTGCAGTTTAATTAGTGTAGACTTGATCAACCAACAAAAATAAGGTAGGTAGAATTTATTATTTTGTTACTGACTGTCTTTTGGAGAGATTGAGTGAGATGCTGCTCTGAATGGGAGGGCTAGTCTATCTTGGTGTCTCCACTTAGACAGGGGTGCCCCAAATTTAGAACAGATAGATAGCAGATTCTTTTCGTTTAGATAATTATTTATCTTTTATCTTTTGTTTTTTGTTTTCTATACACAGTGTAGGAATTGGTTGGTCGTGGGTACACTGAGAAGCTGTCTATGAGACAAAATTAAAGGAAAAGAAATTTAAGAATATTTGGATCATTTCCTGTTCTCTTCCAATCTGCTGAAGTTGTGCTCTTAATATCTGTTTTTCTGATTTTTATGTGTGGCAGCCTTGCCAACATTGTGATGCTTTTTCCTTGGGTTTGATCTGTGACCAATTTTGCCTGATAAAATGGAAAATAATATCCCAACCTCCAATAAGGAGGAAGAACTAAGCAAACGCTGTAAACAGTTTTGCTCAGATGCTCTGATATCTAATAAAATAGACGTTTTTTTCCTTTTGAAAGTGCATATAATGGAAATGCTCAATTTATTTATAAAGCACATATTAATACAACAGAAGTTGACCACAGTGCTGTAAATAGGATAAGATAACAATCATAAAAACACAATTAAATTCTAAACATTGTCACAGACACCTCAAAATCTAAGCGGCGTCAATAATAACCTATTACACCACTATACTCATGAATGATCAAAACGAGTGAAAAAATACGTTTTTAAATGTCGTTTAAACTCTGTAAGACAGGAACATTCCCTGATATAATGAGGTAAATTATTCCACAGCCTGGGAGCAGCCGCTGCAAAGGAGCGGTCTCCTCTCATTTTCCTGTACGTGCGCGGGACTACCAAGAGATTTAATGATTCGGAGCGCAATGCTCTCTTTGGTTTATTCACCTGGATTAGATCAGCTATATATGTCAGACTCGGAGCAATGCCATGTAGTGCTTTAAAAACAAATAAAAGTATCTTAAAATGTATCCTGTAGAAAACAGGCAACCAATGTAGTTCTCTTAATACAGGAGTAATATGCTCATTTTTTCGAGTGCCTGTCAAGAGTCTAGCGGCCGCACTTTGGATTAATTGCAATCTGTTTAAGCTTTTGTGTTGAACACCATAGTACAATGCATTACCATAGTCCAATCTTGAGAAAATAAACGCATGAACTATCTTTTCCAGGTCCTTCCGTGTTACAAAGGGCTTAATTTTAGCGACTAATCTTAACTGGAAGAAACTCATTTTGACAACTTGATTTATCTGTTTATCAAATTTCAGTGCACTATCACAAATTATACCTAAGTTTTTTACTTGACGCATCAGATAAGGGGAAAATGTTATTCATGCTAGAAAATCTGATTTTAAGAATTAAGAAATATCTTTGATGTATTTGATTGTAAAAATGATTGATAATGCTGAAAAATTGGTCATGGAGAAACATTAAAATTCAATTGAACATCATAACTTCCTCAATTATGAATGTTAAGTATTCATGAGTCTATTCTGTGTGTGTCTTTGAGACATTGCTTTGTTACTTATCTGGACACTATTCAAATTGTATTAGAGTGATTCAAACAAGAAACGCAGATGTTAAAAAAAATAAAAAATAAAAAATGTATTATAGTAAGAAAAAGCATCTATTTTTTCTCTCTCTTTCTCTTCCTCTCTCATGCAGTGAGACGGAACATTGCAAGGCTGCATTGCGTGCTGAAGAGACCGGTAACTCACCAGACAAAGAGCGAAAAAGGGAGGGGGTTGAGTGAGGCAGACAGAGAGAGCAATAAAGGAGGGGCAGTGAACACACATTGAAACAGACACAGAGAAGGCTTTTTTTCTCTGTGTCCTTCTTAAAATAGAAACTGCTGCGGATACAGACTGATACTGACTTTAAACGTAGACTAATTGAAAAATAAAAAGAATTAGAAAGATTAGACACAGGGAATTAGTAATAATTTCTAGAGAGAATCTGAATACATACTGTGTAGTCGACAAAAGGGAACTGACAGAACAAAAGGGAAAAAATTTTTTTACAAATTGACTACAATCACAAATTTAAAGGCAATAGAACAAGAATGGTCATCTTGGACCTTTGAACCATTAGTCCAATTGAATGGACTTTATACTGTCTCATAATTGAGTCCTTCTCAATTGGGGCAATTAGCATCATCAGCAGAAACACCCATTGACCCAGTGTATGTGCATTATATAAAAAAGAAGTTAAGAGGTCAGTGGCCAGGGGGAATAGAAAGAGTAACAATCTTAAGAGATGGCTGTCTTAGGCTAAGCACAGACCAGTGCAGTGGAAAAGCAAGGTGTTATTTCACAGAGACACTAGTAGAAACTTAACACTAATTTATACAACAAATGGATCAGTAGGAAAAGTAGAGGTAACAATTGCTTTACGTAGAGACCCAGGGTGGAGGCGACAGCTGTGGGTGGAAGTAGGCCTATATGGGTGTTAAAGCAAGAAGATCTAACAGCAATCAATCACTGCAAATAATGAGTGATTCTTATAAAAATAGAAGAGGGAAACGGAGAAAGAGAGGAAAGCAAGGAAGGGGAATTTTAAACAAAGAGGAAAGGAAAGCCCCGATTGATTTCCTTGAACCGTTGCATTTAGAATATTGTGATAGAAGTTAATTAAATGTTTCTGTAGTTTCATGGGGAGGGTGTCAAGTAGAATTATCCCTATCTCTCACTTTTATGCATTGGGCAGGATGAATAGCTGCCACAGGTGACTGGTTTCAGGGCTCAGAGTATTTCACTCGCATTTGCCCCTAAAAATAGACATGTGCGAACTGGAAAAATTATTTATGAGCACAGTGTGCGAATAAAGATTACAAACGTAACACCCTCCCCCCTTTTTAATATAATTTTTTACAAATTACAAGACCCACATTCCCACAAGCGGCGTGTGCCAACCACAGTAGAGTTTTCTGGGATGACGCCGTCCAGTCAGAGAGAGAAAGGTGAACAGGCCACATCGCATTTTATTTTAAGCGAAAAAGAGACGAGGAGAAAGAGGAATTTGGCGAGGGGGATTCGCAAGGTTCAACTAATGAATTCTCTTCACAAGGTTTACCTGAGACGGCTAACGTTAGGGAAGCTACCGTGACCACAGCTGTCACTTCAACGTCCACTGTAGCCGGTGGAGGGAGAACATATAGATTCAATGCAAATTGGCTCAAAATGTTCCCATGGCTAGAGTTCGAAAACAACGTCATGTTCTGCAAATATTGTAGAGGGCAGAAACAGGTCGGCATCTCGTCCTTTGTGTCAGGAAACACGCATCTGAAATAGTGATGGGTCGTTTGCGAACGAGTCGGCTCTTGTGAACGTTGGGAGCCGGCTCGCACATCAGAATCTATTTATACAGATTTTTAAAAACAAATTAAGATACGAATAATCAAAAGATTTAAAAATAACGAAAAAACAAATAAAATAATATAGGCCTCAATGCTCAAGCGCACACATTAGTTCTGACTGTCCGCTCAGACTAAAAGCCTCACCTGTCGTTCCTGTCAATCAGACACGCAGTGTCAACCAATGAACCAAAGATGCGTGAGGGAGGGCGGAGCCAACTTATGTTGTTCAGATTGTATTTGAATTGTTACATTTATATGCACTTTGTTTATATACATTGAAAAGTTATACTTTTAATGCACACGTGAAATAACATCCTTCTTTTTTACTTTTATTTCGATTTGTGGGATGCTGCAGTTTTGCAAATTAATTATTTTTCTTTGATATGGGGGCGCACCATCTTACCCTAGGATGGCACCAGAAAGGCCACCGGCTGCCCTTACTCGTTCGCTATAGAGATGTGACCAACTGGGTGGCAACGTCATCAGAACGCAAAGAATTATGGGTATGTTTGGACCGTTTACATGGGCTGGCATCGCATAGCAGGCTGTTCTGGCATGAAAATAATAAAAAATTAGCGTGAAAAACTGAATATAATCCTACAAAATGCAGCGGGCTAAAGAAAACATTGTCGGACCATACCGCCTAAAACTAAATCCTAATGCAAAGATGAGATATGATGAGAAAATAAAGGGAATCTAAGCACTGGATCCTTAAGAGCATATTGACTGGTCAGGGGACGTCAACCTGTGGTGCCAACTTCCAGCACCCATATATATACAACTACATGATATTAAGTGTTAGTGCATACACACACAAAGTTTTCAGTAACTTCAAGTCGCTGCAGCAGGCCCAGGTTTTTTTTTACAGATGGATGGGTCCAGGACCTGGAGATTGTAAATGTGGGGCCGTCCGTTCGACGGTATGCTAATGTTTTAAGCACAACACTCCTCGCTCTCTCTCATCTATCTGCATGCAGTCAGAATTCAACAGAACTCATGTCAAGATTGCAATGCTGGAGTGTGTGTGCGCGCGCCCGCGAGAGAGAGAAGCGTGGGCGCGATCGAACTGTGTGTGTGTGTGAGAGAGAGAGAGGCGCGGGCGCGATCGAACAGTGGAAAAATAAAAACATACTCCGTCATTTTGTTCATAGAGGACATCATTCAAACTGGAAAGTGTTTACTTATATTTGTGTACACTCGCAATAAAACACAACATTGTGCTTTTGTCACACTCTAAACTCTTGTCAAACTGTCACCCAACCAAACACACACACAGTTTTAAAAGCAAAACATATTTATCCAACCCCATTTCAAAACAGTCTGTGGGTTCCATCTTTTGGACATTAATCATATCGCATTGGTTTTCATTCACTGCTGCTATCCATGCCATTCGTCGCCTTTTTGTCACCTCTGAAACATGGCTTGTACTATTATTTTTCCACGCTGGAAAACGATAAACGTATTTTCCGCTTTATGCCACTTCTATCGTGAGAACGACTATTGCAGTTTATAACACAGCAGGTAGACGGCATCTTGAACACTGCGTTCTTCCCTCCATGCAATCAAGTCTGGCGCCTTCTGTTTGTGCCGCGGATTCCCAAAATGCTTTGCGTTCACCACTGGTAAACGTCACGATGACGTCACATTAGCAATCTCTATACGCTATTCAAGGACCCGAAAGCAGTTGCGGAACACTGACGATCGCTTCACGCTCATATCACGTGTAGGGCATCAATTTGGCCAGCAGTGGCCCTGTCTATTATGCTGTTCAGACTGTATTCATTTTGATTGGTTAGATTTATATGCACTTTGTTTATATACAATAAGTTATACTTTAAATGCAAATGTTTAATAGTATTATTTTTCATAACAAATCAATGCATTTTTAAATAAATTGTGGTTAAGGTAGAGTATAATTTCATTTAATAATTTTATTCGAATTGTTTTAACACCAATTACGAAAAGAGCCGGAATGCCCATCGCTAATCTGAAAAGAGATAGTGTAGCGAAACATCTCATGGCGGCATATCCAGTGCTCTGGATGAGACCGGAGAAACCATCAGGCTCTGTGTCGGCAGCCTTGAGGAGGCAAGTGCTGCAGTCTGAGGAGGAGAAGTGGAAGCAGCTGAAAATAAAGATAAACAGCGCATACTTTATTGTGAAAGAAGAAGAACCTTTCGTCAAATTTGGGCCGCTTATCAGACTCCACCACAAAAACTGAGTTTACATGAATCCCACATACGACAATGTGTGGAGATGATCGGTCAAATTGCTGACATAATGAGAGATCGCTGGCTGACCTCTAAGTATGCCAGACGGTCAACATACAAAAGCAGCTGGACAACTGATATCCTTTGATTTTAGTAGGCATGGGTTCAATGTGTGATTTGGGAGGTATGTGCTGTTCCACAGATGTGTGTCCCTTAGTACACACACACACACTCATACACGCAGTATAAATATGTATGTAATAAATTGTTTGTTAACAAACTCTGTATTAAATTTTCGCTGTGCTCCTAAATTTACTCCTTGAGAAAAAAGTTAGCGTAGAGCCCTGGGTTTGCTGAAGATGAGCTTTGGAATTTTTACATAATTAGTCTAGGAGAAGACATTATCTGGATGCAGAACAATTCACATTGGTTAGGAGCAGAGGATTTGCCTGTGAAAACATTCAACAGACTACAAATAAATGCCATTCTGAAATATCTGAGAAAGACTAATAAAACACTTTAGGAACTGTGACAAGTCCTCAACCCAGCAAAAGCCCAGGGGAAGTCAGGGGTAGGATACTTTTAGTGCTTTTAGCCAGCAGTGGGAACATTTAATGTGGCTATGTGTAGAGAAATGGAGGCATTGATAAAAAAATTAAAAATCGACTCCCTGAAAGCACCCACTGAAAGCACCCACCCTCAGAATGATCCAGTGCTGGTCGGACCAATCAGACTCTATGCTACGAGACTGTTTTGATCACGTGGACTGGGAGATGTTTCCAGTCCACCTCTGATGACGAGATCGAGGTTTATGCTTATAGCGTAACGTGTTTCATCAGGAAGTGCGTAGAGGACGTTGTTCCGACCAAAACAATACGGACAATATGCGGCACTTAATGTGCGGACCTCCGCTTTTAATTCCGGGAATGCGGAGGAGCATAAACAGGCCTTTGTGAAGAAGGCTCACCAGCGCCTCTACTTCCTGAAATGGCTGAGGAAGTTTGGAATAAACCACCACATCCTCACACGGTTCTACACCAGTATTGTAGAGAGCATACTGACAGGCTGCATCACCGCCTGGTACAGCAAAAGCACCGCCCACAACCGCAAAGCCCTGCAAAGGGTGGTGCGAACTGCCAGACACATCATCGGAGGTGAGCTTCCCTCCCTCCAGGACATATATAACAGGCGGTGTGTGAAAAAAGCTTGGAGGATCATCAGAGACTCCAGCCACCTGAGTCATGGGCTGCTCTCACTGCTACCATCAGGCAGGCGGTATCGCAGCATCAGGACCTGCACCAGCCGACTACATGACAGCTTCTTCCCCCAAGTAATCAGACTTTTGAACACTTGATCTCTCATGATCAATAATCAGCACTGCACTTTATTAATCTAATATTATATCTCACACTGGACTGTCATGATTATATTCTCCACAGTACATCTACTGTATATATATATTTTTTATATACTCTTTATTTTAAATTTTTATTGTATGCGTATTCTATATTGTGTGTATTGTTTACTGTACATTGTATATTATTATTGTGTTGTGTAAGTATGTGTACATTTGATATGTAAATTGTGTTGCGTAAATATGTTGTTTATTGTAATTGTTATATGTCTCGTCACTGTCATTACTGCAATGTTGCTCGGAACTGCACACAAGATTTTCACCTACTGTTGCACTTGTGTACATGGTAGTGTGACAATAAAGTGACTTGATTTGATTTGTTTGGGGTTTATTCGGGGCCACAGCTCTTCTGATAACATTAGGCATTTCATTGATATCAGGTGGTCAGTAGCGAATTATCAATATCCAGTCACTGCCATCTCACTTGATTCCGAAAAGGCATTTGATATGGTAGAATGGGATTATCTTTTTTAGATTTTAGAAATGTATGGGTTCGGGAGTACATTTATTGGTTGGATTAAGTTGCTTTATAGACACCCTGTAGTGGCGGTACAAACAAATGGATTAATTTCGGATTATTTTACTTTGAATAGGGGCAGAGTTGTCCTCTTTCCAAATCATTGTTCTGTCTTGCACTGGAACAATTAGCAGCTGTGATAAGAAAGGAGGATAACTTTCCAGGGGTGGTGGTGGGAGGTATGCTGTATAAGCTTCTGCTTTACGCAGATGATATTTTATTATTTGTCTCTGACCCTACTAGATCTATGCCTTGCCTCCACAGAATTATTAATTCCTTTTCCAAGTTCTCTGGATACAAAGGCAATTGGTCTAAATCCGAGGCTTTGGCTTTGACAGCGTACTGTCCAGTAACGGCCTTCCAGCCGGGCACCTTCCACTGGCCCAAACAGGGCATTAAGTATTTGGGAATTTTATTACCAACAAATTTGTCTGACTTAGTCAGAGTTTATTTTGATTTCTTAATAAAAAGGATTTCAAATGATGTGGACAGGTGGGCTTCATTACATTTATCAATGATTGAGAAGGTTAATGTTATTAAAATGAATTGCCTTCCAAAATTCTATCAACCTACTACAGTCTCTCCCCACTGAAGTTGCCCTCTTGTATTTTAAACAAATTGATAGGATTACTAAATTCTTTATCTGGAATGGTAAACCTCCTTGGATGCATTTTAACAAGTTACATAGGCCAGTTGACAAAGGTGGGTTAGGTCTCCCAAAGATTTTGTATTGCTATTATGCTTTTGGGATGAGGCATTTCGCAAATTGGTCGCTTCCACCTGAGAGAGCCCCTCCTTGGCTCTTTATTGAACAGGAGGTCCTTGCCCCTATATTGCCATTGCAAAGTCTCTCTTCCAAGCTGCCCAGAGAAGTAAAGACATATTCTGTTATCTCACACATGCATTCAGTGTGGACAAAAGTTTCTCACGTGTTTGATTCAGACATTTATTTGAATGTTGCCGCAAACATTTGTACAAGAAGATGGAGAATGGGGTAGGATTTAAAAAAATATCAAGTCTATGTCTAGAGTGCGCCTTATTCAATTTAAGATTCTGCATCGTTTTTACTGGACCCCTTCTAGACTGTATAGACTTGGCCTCAAAAATACACCTATTTGCCAGGTGGAGGATGGGGACATAGCCCATGTAATTTCTTCCTGTGTTAAGATTCAGGAATTTTGGTCAGAGGTTCAGAGTTTTGATTGTGAGGTCTTGGGCAATCAGATTTTATTCTGCCCCAGACTTTATATTTTGGGTTATGGGGCAGGTATTAATGCAGAAAATATTGAGGAGACAACTTAGACTTCAGGGCAGGTTGGGTGATTATGGCAGGAAGTGGGGCACTTATTTGTCCTTCCTGGGGTGTTGAAGGGGTGGAGTAGTGGAGAGGGACAATTGGGGAATACTTAGCTGTGCACTGCGGACCGATGCCAAGGGGCGGCGACAGTGTGCAAACTTTCATAGAAAACTATTGTTTCAAATTTTAGAATGGACCATGTGGTCTGCCAGATGCATATGGTGTGCGGCCCTTTAAGACTTTATAGATATTACAGTTACATTTTCTGTTAAAGCATAATTTTCTGTGAAGCTGCTTTGAAATGATGTGTGTTGTGAAAAGCACCAAGTCAAGTCAAGTCAATTTTATTTGTATATCGCCTTTCACAACACACATCGTTTCAAAGCAGCTTTACAGAAGATCGGGCATTAACAGACGATAAAACTGTAATGTTTACAATGTGGATGAATCATCATTGTAAAATTAGATAAAATATGATTGTTAATCGTGTTTAAAAATAAGTAATTAAATAATAATTGTATTAATAACCCCAGTGAGCAAGCTGAAGGCGACTGTGGCAAGGAACACAAAACTCCATAAGATGTTGATTAATGGAGAAAATAACCTTGGGAGAAACCAGACTCACTGTGGGGACCATCATGCATATAATGTAAATATTACTTATTTATAGTTAAAGTCATGGTTTAAAATTATTAAACTAAGTAAGTGTTAAGAGTCAGTGTTTAAACATCGATTTTGTTTGAACTGTAAGATTAATGACCAATGTCTTTGAAGTCCATCCTGGATTAACTGCAGAAGTTCACATAGGTGCAATTGTCCTTGTTAATTGGCTGATGAAGGCTTTTGTTGGCAATAGTTAGTCTATGCATTCCATTTCAAGATCGTAGTCCATCAGTAGACCGAGGTAATGCAGGCATTGATCAGGGACGTCAAACGCAGTTCAACCTGGCCGGATATTTCGGTGAGGTTCGGTGTGGTCCATCCTAAATCCAAGGTTCAGACAACGACATACGAAGCTTCCCATGTCTTATGGTTGGATTTGGCATCAGTTCATTCTCTGAAGTCCATCATAATAGACTGAAGTAATGTTTGGCTGGCATGGGCTGCATTTAGTCATCATCACTCAGAGACACGTAGCAGTGGAGTCCAGCACAAAGCAGGAATGGTGCTGGATCCAGCCGGTTCTTATGACCTCAGGATAGGAGTCCCGAGGTTGAGACAGGGAAACAAATAAAATAATATAAGCATAGATGCCATTCAATTTATTGCAGAGTTCCGGCAGACTAAACTAAAGCAGCCTAATTGTGGGTTGTTGTATGCCTGGCTAAATAGATGAGTCTTTAGTCTAGACTTAAACTGAAGGAGTGTGTCTGCAGGAGCCAAATATGAAAAGGATCTTCCTCCTTTTGTGGATTTTGATATTCTAGAAACTATTAACCGGCCAGAATTTTGCGATCATAATGAACGTAATGGAATATAGCGTGGTAGAAGATCACTTAAGTACTGTGGAGCTAGACCATTCAAAGCTTTGTATATAGTTAACAGAATACTAAAATTAATACAGAATTTAACAGGTAGCTAATGTAACGATGATAAAATGGGGCTAATATGATCATATTTCTTGGTTTTCGTTAGCACTCTGGCTGCTACATTCAGAACCAATTGAAGTTTATTTATTGATCTTGCTGGACATCTTCCCAGTAATGCATTACTATAATCTTGTCTTGAGGTCATGAACGCATGAATTCGTTTTTCGGCATCAGCAACAGAGTGCCTTAATTTAGCAATATTATTAGATGGAAGAATGCTGTTCTACAAACATTGGTAATTTGATTTTCAAAGGACAAATTGGTATCAATTATAACACCTAAGTTCTTCACTGTTAAAGATGATGTAACAGTACATCCATTGAGATTCAAATTATATTGTAGTGGCTTATTTTTTTGGTCCAATAATTAGTACCAATAAAATAGTTATACCTAGTATAATTAGTTTTTTCTGAATTGAGTAGAAGCAAATTTCTGGCCATCCAATCTTTTATTTCATTGTTACACTCTGCTAATTTCAAGAATTGTGAAATCTCATCAGGTTTTGAAGAAATATAAAGTTGTGTATCGTCGGCATAGCAGTGGAAACTTATTCCATGATTCCTGATAATATCTCCCAGGGGAAGCATATACAAGGAGATAAGCAGAGAACCTAAAACTGATCCCTGTGGCACTCCATATTTTACTTTTGTTTGGTTTGACAATTCCTCATGTACATAGACAAAGTGGTAGCGGTCTGCAATATATGACCTAAACCATGCTAATGCAACTCCACAAATGCCAACATAATTCTCTAGCCTATTCAAGAGAATGTTGTGATCTATCGTGTCAAATGCAGCACTAAGATCTAAAAGCACTAGAAGAGAAATGCAGCCGTGATCAGATGATAAGAGCAAGTCATTTGTAACTCTGATAAGTGCAGTCTCTGTACTGTAATATAATATCAGGCCTAAATCCTGACTGAAATTCTTCGTATATACTATTTCTCTGTATAAATGAATATATTTGGGAGGATACTGCCTTTTCTAGTATTTTTGACATAAACGGGAGATTTGAAATCGGCCTATAATTAGCCAGTTCTCCAGGATCAAGTTGTGGCTTCTTAATGAGCAGTTTGATAACTGCCATTTTAAAGTTTCTTGGGCCATGTCCTAAGGCGAGCGAGGAGTTAGTAATATTAAGAAGAGGTTCTGAAATTACAGGAGATACCTCTTTTAAGAGCTTAGTTGGCTTTTGATGTTTCGATAAGTTTTGTTAGCTCTTCATGACTTATGACAGAGAAGTATTGAAGTTGCACGTGAGGAAAATTATGAGACACTTTTTTCTGAGGTGCTATGACAGATGATTGCATAATTCCAATTTTATTTCTGATTAGGCCATTCATCCAAGTCATTACTCTTGTGCTGCGATGTAATATCTGGTTTTGTTGAGGCTTTATTCCTAACCAATCTAGCCAAAGTACTGAATAAACATCTCGGATTATTGTGGTTATTTTCTATGAGTTTACTAAAATATGCTGACCTGGCAGCTTTTAGTGCCTGTCCGTAGCTACAGACACTATCCTTCCATGCACCATGAAATACGTTTAATTTTGTATTTTTCCACATGCACTCCATTTTCCGAGCTACTCTCTTGAGAGCATGAGTGTGATTATTATACCATGGTGCAGGGCTTATTTCTTAAATTTTCTTTAATCGAAGTGGGGCAACAATATCAAATGTGCTAGAGAAGACTGCATTTATATTTTTTGCTATTTCATCAAGATCTTCTGGGCTTTGGGGTTTATTGAGTGTATGAGATAGATCTGGAAGATTATTAGTGAAGCTATCTTTAGTGGTCGAAAGAATAGTTCTACCTGAACGATAGCATGGTGTAGATTGAGTAACATTAGCTGATTGCAGCATAAAAGAGATGAGGTAATGATCCGAGATGTCATCGCTCTGCTGCAGAATTTCTATATTATCAACATCAACTCCATATAACAGAATGAAATCTAGCGTATGATTATGGTGATGAGTTAGTCCTGTTACATTTTGTCTGACTGTCATGTTCTCTGTTGTCTTATGTTTTTGTGCTTTTATGTTGAAATTTAGTTTAGTTCCTGTTTGGTTTTTGCAGTCCTTTGTAGTTTCATTTTATGATTGGTTCTCCCCTGATTAGTTCTCATTCCCTAATAGTTTCCCCAGGTGTTCCTCATTCCCTTGTTTGTTCCTTTTGTGTATTTAAGCCCTTAGTTTTCTTGTTTGCTTTGTTAGTTCTTGCATGTTTTGGTATGCTCTGTGCCAGGGTTCCTGTGCTTTTCTTTGTTCTGAGTTTTCTTTATGTTTGTTAAATAAACAGCTGCACTTAGATACTCATTCTCTGCCTGCTTCGTCACACTGACTCCAAGAGAGTTGAGAATATCGATAAATGCTAATCCCAATGTATCATTTTCATTATCTATGTGAATGTTGAAGTCACCAACAATTAAAGCTCTATCTACAGTAACCACAAGAGCTGATAAAAAATGTGCAAATTCACCAAGGATTTTTTATTTATATCTGACGGTGTCACATTAAGCATTATTAGTTCAAAAGACTTCCATTTCTATCTGACGGTGTCACATTAAGCATTATTAGTTCAAAAGACTTCCATTTCTATCCTGTCCTCTGAGTAACACCAAAAACTTCACTGTAAATTGTAGCAACACCTCCTCCTCAACCCTTGATATGAGGCTCATGTTTATAACAATTACATTTAGCTGACACTTTTATCCAAATCCTATGAGCCAAATTACTAGAGAGGAGAGCGGCACCTTCCATGGAGGGATGGAGTCTGTCTCTCTTTAGCAGGTCTACCCCAAAAACTCTTCCAATTGTCTATAAATCATATGTTATTCTTCAGACACCACTCAGACATCCAGCTATTCAGTGACACTAATCTACTATAAACCTTGTCACCACGACGAGCAGGGAGGGGACCAGAGCATATTACAGTGTCTGACATCGTTTTTGCAAATTCGCACACCTCTTTAACATTATTTTTAGTGATCTCTGACTGGCGAAGCCGGACATCGTTAGTGCCGACATGGATAACAATTTTAGAAAATCTACGTTTAGCATTAGCCAGAACTTTATTTTATGTCAGACCCTCTGGCCCCCGAAATGCAAATAACAATAGTGGCTGGAGTCTCTATTTCCACGTTCCTTATAATAGAATCGCCAATAACAAGGGCTCTTTCAACATGATTCTCAGTGGGTGTATCACTGACTAGGGAGAAAATCGATTAGAAACCCTAACAGGAACGGGAGAGTGGTGTCTCTTTGCTGAGCGAGTATGCCGCCGAGACGTCACCCAAATGCCCTACTGCAGGGGCTCTACAGCCGGAACCAAAGCGTGTATGTTGCTTTCTGTACGACTCGCATCCGAAACAGTATCTACCGGCTTCTCTTTCTCACTGACCTCCACCATACAAATCAAAATGTCTTGACTTGATTAATTAATGAAAGTGTTAACCACTTCTCTATACAGCAATTTTATAATGGTTAACTTTGCATGTTCTAAATAAAAAATAAGAAAATGAAGGCACATTATCATGTACATTAGTCGAAATTCCATATTCACTTTTTGTAAAACAAATAAATCGCTTTAAATATCACAAAATATCTATGTCTCAAAATTATTTTCATAAACATAACATTTAGATTTTTTCAAGGTGATCGACTGGGGATCGACAGGGAAATTAAAATGACTAAAATAAAAATTAGCGACTAGTCTGATTTCACGGATCTAATTTATTTCTGCACTGACTCGAGATCAGTTACAGCCTGCATTTAACACTAATTCAGGGTATTACATTTCAAAACAGTAGGAAGTATCGAAGCCTTGTTTGCTGAAGTCACGTGACTTGGCCAGTTTGATACGTGCTCTGAAGCATTGGTTTGAAACAAATGATTCGTAAAGGATTTGAAGCTTTGTGAAGCGTGTTTCGAAAGTGGACATCACTACATGACAGTAAGGGCGCTTACACATTAGGGAAATCTCTGACCAGGGCCGTTGGGAGGGCGCCAATAGGGATCTCGCCTAGGTGCCAGAATGGTCTGAAATGGCCCTGGCTCCAATGGAGTGTTGGACACATGGGACTGTGAAAGGTCCCGTTTGGAAGGTGTGCACAATAGATGGTAGAGGTGGTCACAGATAGAGATGGATATTTAAAATATATATTTTTACAATGTACCAGAAAACATTGAAACT
Organism: Xyrauchen texanus; assembly: GCF_025860055.1. Classification (NCBI taxonomy): domain Eukaryota; kingdom Metazoa; phylum Chordata; class Actinopteri; order Cypriniformes; family Catostomidae; genus Xyrauchen; species Xyrauchen texanus. Next base: position 2,149,251 of record NC_068321.1, on the reverse strand, counting down.
TCACTATCGGAAACCCTTGCATTTCCCCTGTCCTGTCACGATCCTGCCACTTCTGTTGACTTTGTTTATATTTTTTGTGGCTGGATCCTGACACATGTGCACATGGCGTTGGTGGTTTTTCATTGCCATTCATGTGCACTCAATGTGTCAATTAAAGCTGTGTCTCATTTCGAAGGCTGCATGCTAGGTAGGACGCAAGGCTGTAGTATACCAAGTGTCCTCCTTTACACAAGCCTCGTTTAAACGAGACGGCCTTCGTAGAACAAACAGAAACAGCACTCATCATGGTTGCCATGCGAGCACTTTGAACGAGAAGGGAAAAAAGTCCCTTTAGAAGGGAATGTATAAGGTAAATTTTAGGAGAGATATAATGATGTAAAGAGAAAATAAAATAGATTTTACAAGTGTATTTTTAGTCTAGTACTTTATTTTAATTATATATTAATATAATTAAACATACTATATACTCTGCACCCATTTACTGAGGTACTTCAACTTGGGAATTAACATTCCTTCCGTTTGAACTTCATATTTACGGGAAAATTGGCATACATTTTTTTAGACATTTCCGTTGAAGCAAAGAATTGTGGGTTGTTAGTGTTCAAGAAGGATATACTTCATGCATCCTCCAAATTCCCGTTAAAGAAGGTTGCATTCTAAGTGTCCCACGCCTCGTTGACGGATGCGGCCAACAAATGCGACCTCCGGAGGACACAGCCTTCCAAACGAGACACAGCCTCAGTCTTAAGTGAAACCCTGCCCCCTCGTTTGCCTTGTTACCAGTTTATCAGTTACACCTGCCTTCCCTTGTTACCGTCCTTATTTGCTTCCCTGTTTATTTCCCCTGTTGTACTCTGTCCTGTGCTGGTTCATACGTCTTGTCTTGTTGTGGCTTTTTTTTAATTTTATTTATTGATGCTCAAAACAGTACAGTAAAAGTAACAGTCAACAACAAAATACATAAAAAAATATACATAAAAAAATAAAATCTGGGGGTGCACATAATATAAATTGTACATATTAACAACTGATGAGAATTACATGGCACTGAAAAAAGGAAAAGTATTGCAAACAGATAATATTTTTAAGGCTTTTCTGTTCTCAGATAATTTAGGCGGTCTCAAAGTGGCAGCGGGTAACGCTGTTGAGACGATGACGTCATTGCAGGCGACCGGAAAAAGAGCACAATAATATTTTATTTATTTATTTTCTTTTTTTGTGGCAAGCTTTTTTTTTTTATTATTCATTATTAACAATATAATACAACAACATCTGTTTATGCCAGGGTTGATACACAAAATACACTACTAAAACAGGCATACAAGACAAACAATAACCATAAAATAAAATAAAATTAAAAATAAAACAAGACCAAATTACATAAAAGGATGCAAATTAAACATATTTAGAGAGTACAAGATCGGTCTTAATAGCCTTTCTATTTTTAAGACCTCTTACAGTGGTGTGATATTGTTTTAGCTCTGTTAAAAGGTGTTCAAAATTTGGTTTGGACTCTGCCCATTTCTTCTTATGAATATGGAATTTTCCTAAGACTAAAAACAATTGGAAAAAAAAAAGCAAAATCCTTATCTGTTCCACCATCTTCAAAGTAAATAAACATATCTTTTCCCCTCAATGTTAAAGTTTGTCCAGTTTTACGTCTTATATAGTTTTCAACATCTCTCCAAAATATCTTACTGTATGTACAATCATAAAACAGATGACAAATTGTTTCATCATAATTACCACAAAAAGTACAGGAATATTCAATATCAATTTTAAATCTCTCTAAAGTTTTCTTTGCTGGGTATATTCTACAGGTCCTTCTCAAAAAATTAGCATATTGTGATAAAGTTCATTATTTTCCATAATGTAATGATAAAAATTAAACTTTCATATATTTTAGATTCATTGCACACCAACTGAAATATTATAGGTCTTTTATTGTTTTAATACTGATGATTTTGGCATACAGCTCATGAAAACCCAAAATTCCTATCTCAAAAAATTAGCATATTTCATCCGAGCAATAAAAGAAGTGTTTTTAATACAAAAAGTCAACCTTCAAATAACTATGTTCAGTTATGCACTCAATACTTGGTCGGGAATCCTTTTGCAGAAATGACCGCTTCAATGCGCCGTGGCATGGAGGCAATCAGCCTGTGGCACTGCTGAGGTGTTATGGAGGCCCAGGATGCTTCGATAGCGGCCTTAAGCTCATCCAGAGTGTTGGGTCTTGTGTCTCTCAACTTTCTCTTCACAATATCCTACAGATTCTCTATGGGGTTCAGGTCAGGAGAGTTGGCAGGCCAATTGAGCACAGTAATACCATGGTCAGTAAACCATTTACCAGTGGTTTTGGCACTTTGAGCAGGTGCCAGGTCGTGCTGAAAAATGAAATCTTCACCTCCATAAAGCTTTTCAGCAGATGGAAGCATGAAGTGCTCCAAAATCTCCTGATAGCTAGCTGCATTGACCCTGCCCTTGATAAAACACAGTGGACCAACACCAGCAGCTGACATGGCACCCCAGACCATCACTGACTGTGGGTACTTGACACTGGACTTCAGGCATTTTGGCATTTCCTTCTCCCCAGTCTTCCTCCAGACTCTGGCACCTTGATTTCGAATGACATGCAAAATTTGCTTTCATCCGAAAAAGTACTTTGGACCACTGAGCAACAGTCCAGTGCTGCTTCTCTGTAGCCCATTTCCTGCACACGCATGTGCACGGTGGCTCTGGATGTTTCTACTCCAGACTCAGTCCACTGCTTCCGCAGGTCCCCCAAGGTCTGGAATCGGTCCTTCTCCACAATCTTCCTCAGGGTCCGGTCACCTCTTCTCGTTGTGCAGCGTTTTTGCCACACTTTTTCCTTCCCACAGACTTCCCACTGAGGTGCCTTGATACAGCACTCTGGGAACAGCCTATTTGTTCAGAAATTTCTTTCTGTGTCTTACCCTCTTGCTTGAGGGTGTCAGTGATGGCCTTCTGGACAGCAGTCAGGTCGGCAGTCTTACCCATGATTGCAGTTTTGAGTAATGAAACAGGCTGGGAGTTTTTAAAAGCCTCAGGAATCTTTTGCAGGTGTTTAGAGTTAATTAGTTGATTCAGATGATTAGGTTAATAGCTCGTTTAGAGACCCTTTTCATGATATGCTAATTTTTTGAGATAGGAATTTTGGGTTTTCATGAGCTGTATGCCAAAATCATCAGTATTAAAACAATAAAAGACCTGAAATATTTCAGTTGGTGTGCAATGAATCTAAAATATATGAAAGTTTAATTTTTATCATTAAATTATGGAAAATAATGAACTTCATCACAATATGCTAATTTTTTGAGAAGGACCTGTATGTACAATTTTATAAGACACCTCCTTTATTTTATTATTTAAGAGGAACTTGTCCCCAATTAACCACATTCTTTCCCATTTGATTTCTTCAAACTGAGAAGCCCAAAAGGATCGTGCTGCAGGAAGTGTTTTAGTGTGCATTAGATTCCTAATGTATTTGTTTGGACATTTTTTGGTAGTGATGTCAATGTCGCCAAGGAAAATTTCTTGTGTAGTCAAATAACTGCCACTTACAACAGTTGAGTTATATTTAAAAATCTGAATGATATTTCTTGGCACAGCATCAAAAACGATAGCATACTCCCTAGGGGAGACAGGAAATTTTGCTTTTGAAAGAAACTCGTCGTATGTTAGTAACTGACCTTCTGTGTTCATGAGTTGTTCAACTAATAGAATGTTGTTATCAACCCATCTTTGGTAATATATAGATTTATTTTTATATTGAATTTCCTGTTGTTCCAAATATAACAGTTTGTGGGAGAAATATTGTGTTTGTAGACCATTTTCCAGGCTAACAGGGCATGCTTGTGAAAGTTGGCCAACTTCACAGGTAAATTCTCAATTTTAAAATCACATTTCAACAAGAAGTTTAATCCTCCCAGTGAATCAAAAATGTATTTGGGAAAGGTGTTCCAAATGGTCTCTGCTTCCTTAATTAAATTACTTAACCATCTCACCAAAAAGGAATTACTTAAGGTTTCAAAGGTCAACACTTCAAGACCACCATCTTTCCTTAAATAACATAAAATATCTTTACGTAAATAATGGGATCTATTCCTCCAAATGAAATTAAATAAGATCTTATCAAGTTTTTTTATATACACTAGCTGGCATTCTCATGGATAAAGATAGATAGACAGCACGTGATATCCCTTCTGCCTTAGACAAAAAAACTCTGCCATTCAGTGACAAATCCCTCATCAACCATATATTAAATCTTTTCCTTATTTTCTCTACTATGGGGTCAAAATTGAGATTGCAATGCCTTTTTTCAATGATAACCCCCAAGTATGTCATTGTATTTTTAACAGGAATACCACTTATTTCTGATAAGTCACATTCCTTTAGTGATAAGGCGGATTTATTTAGATTCATTCTTAAACCCGAGACTTCAGAGAATTTTGTGATAGAATCAATTGCTTTGATAACCTCGTGATTATTACGGAGAAATAATGCCGTGTCATCCGCTAACTGTGAAATTTTAAATTCTGTACCTAATGTCAATATACCTTGGAACTGGGCATATGTCTGGCCATAATTTGTGTAACAAGGAGAAAAAGAAAAGGGCTAAGGGGACATCCTTGTCGTATTCCACAACCGACCTCAAATCTAGGAGTTGTGCCATGCGCAAGTTTAACTGAGCTGTTACATCCTCTGTATAGAGTTTGAATAGCCTTTAAAAACTGTTCTCCAAAACCAAAGCATTTGATCGTTTTTAACATAAATTGATGACTAACTGTGTCAAATGCTTTATAAAAAAATCGACAAATAGTACAAAACTATCATCTACTATGTATTCATTGTAATCAATCATATCCAAAATCAAACGTATATTATTACCTATATTCCGGCCTGGCATAAAGCCTGATTGTTCTTCATCAATTATATCATCTAACCCTGATTTTAATCTTTTAGCAAAAATTAGTGCAAATATTTTAGCATCACTATTCAATAAACTAATCGGTCTCCAATTTTTAATACTTAATTTATATTTGTTTGGTTTGGGTATCAGTTTAATAAGTCCTTGTCGCATAGTTGGTGGGAGTTCCCTTTTCTTAATGGCTTCTATATAAACTTTAACTAAAAAAGGAGCTAACAATTTGTCAAAAACCTTGTAGAATTCACTTATTAGCCCATCATTCCCTGGCGATTTATTTTCTTTTAGAGAGGCAATACATTTTTGCACTTCTGATAAACAAATCTCTCTGTCACAAATCAATTTAAAGCCATTGTCAATGACATCAATATAATTTTGTTTACTTTTTAGGAAGATATCCATGTTTTTTGCATTTTCGACATCAGTAGAGTACAATCCTTGATAAAAATCAGCAACGTATTTTGATATCTGCATCTTATCATCACAGACAACATCATTGATTTTCAATTTACTTAGGGATGATACTTCAAAGTTTCTTTTTTCTAGATTAAAGAAATATTTAGTGCATTTTTCCCCTTTTTCAAGCCATTTCCTTCTAGATCTGACAAAAGCCCCTTTAGCTTTGTCTTCATACATTGTCCAATTTAAGTTGTAAAGAAGTTAGTTCTGTAAATTCACATCCAGTTAAATTAACTTTCTCTGATAGCTTTATTAATCTAGTGATAACTCTGGATTCTTCCTCTCTCTTATCTTTGGCTATTTTCTTCCCTAGTATTATAGCTAACTTACGAACTTCAAATTTCATTAGCTCCCAGCAGCTTCCAAAGTTGTCATCAAGATTAGCTTTTCTCCAATATTTTCCAATTATCACGGCGGCATCATCCTTAAATTGTTTATTTTGTAATAGCATTTGGTTTAATTTCCAATAATCTGTTTGGTCTGTAACTAAGTATTATTAAATCTATCTTTATATAAATGGCTTGGTGATCTGTGAGAACAGTAGGTTCTATATGAACTGAAACCATCTTGTCATCGATCTCCGAAGAGATCAACCATAAATCTATACGGGACTGCTGTGACCTATCTTTATTACTCCAAGTATATATGCTTTTGTTGGGATTTTTGTGTCTCCAGATATCGACAAGACTCATCCTTTGACATACATTCTCCAACTCATCTGAAGAACTGTTTCTTGGAGGCCATCTATCCAGATTTCCATCCATAACTGTATTAAAATCACCTCCCCATATAATCTTGGCAGTAGGAAAAGTTGTAATCAGCTGGTTAATTTTATTTTCTATTGTTTTAAATAATAACTTGTTGTATTTTTTGTTGTTACATGCATATATGTTTATAATAATGAATTGGGAATGATCTACATCACCAACCAGTATTACCCATCTCCCATTTGAATCTGCTAAATGTTTAATAATGTGCCCTTTAAAGTTTCCCTGTAAAATAGCGACCCCTGCTGACCGGTTACTCCCAAATGAAAACCATATATTTTTCCCCCATTGACTCTTCCAAAAAGAAATATCCGAATTAGTAGCATGAGTCTCCTGTATAAAATAAAAATCAGCACCTTTGTTTTGAAAAAATAAAAATAAACATTTCCTTTTCAATTGGTCTCTAGCACCTCTGGCATTTACATAAACAGATACAGACATAAAAACTCAGAACAAATAACGTTAACTGTATGAACTTTTGCAAAAACTGGAGAGATAACTGCTCTAATGTAATCATTAGCTGCCTCAATACCCCTTATTACACAAGGGGGGTTACCTTAAGATATGGTTGCACTTCAACAGCGCATACAGGATCTTTCCTTTTCAGGTGTCTTTAATTTCGTTTCCATTCACAAATGCTCTGATCCCCACGAAATAAGCCTACTCTCCTCTCTTTCTTGCCGCTTCTACAGTTGCCCAGAGCCGGCCGCGAATGGCTCTGTCTTCAGCGGTCAGATCTTCTTTGAAACGAAGCTTCTTGCTGCTCAGGAACTCACTCTTCTTAGATGCCCTCCAGATTAAGTCTCTCGCTGTTCTCGACACAAACCGGATGATCACTGGTCTTGGTTGCTGATTGGAATTGCAATCTTTGCATCTTCCAATTCTGTGGACAACGTCGATTGCCTCCATCACTGCTCCAACCTCACTAGCCGACAGCGCCGCATGGCAAACCTCTTGCACACGAGACTTCAAGTTGTCATCCTCTCTCTCTGGGATCCCATGCAAACGTAGGTTCTGTCGTCGGCTGTACCGATCACTCTCATTTACTTTAGTTTCCATTTCACTGACTTTTCTCTGGAGTGTCTCACACTAAATTTTTAAGATGCTATTCTGCTTTTTCAGATCTGCCACTTCTTTATGACAAAAGTCCAAAGACTTTTTCAAACCATCTATCTGGACTGTATTGTAGTGTACTGCCTTGTCTGTCTGATCCGCCCGTTCGTTTATCTTGTCGATGACGGCAGAGATGATGGTATCCTGAATTTCCAGAAGCGATGGCTGTTCTTCGTTGCCTCTTGCCTTTTTTATTTGAGGTTTTGTAGGCGTGTTAGGAGATGAGACACACTCCTCAGAAACACTGGCCTGGCATGCATAAGAGTGTATTTCTCGGGCAGTCCGTTTTTCCTTAATTGTCGCCACTTCCATTGCGCTGTTATGCTAGCTGCAGAGTTAGCAATGACTAGCTTGAATAATAAGACGCTATTTTTCCGAAGACTGGTAGAAAAAAACTATGAAATGCAATAACACTGAAGTCGAGCAAAAAACTTTTAGCAGCAAAATTAAATTCTAAAATTTTAATTTGAGCAGCAATCTTCAACAGTCGTTACAGGTCTACTCAAAACGCGGCTGGTCTCGCCGCCATCTTGAATCGGCCCTCAAGAGCACAATAATAACCAACTGCAGAACCGCAGAACCATACGTCATAGCAGTTTGTGGACGACAGCGCCAGCCTAACCGTCTGATGCCGGAAGTGGGCGGGGTAGCAGTCTAATGCCGGAAGTGGACGGAGTTCATGTTTAACTATGGCGGAGCACACGGTAGAACAAGGAAAAGAAGAAGGTAAAAAGAAGTTATACCTTTGATGGATGCAACATACTTAACGTTATACGCTTATGCAAAACGGCTCTAAGTATTTTGTAAGTTAATATTCAACAATACTATTGATCTGTCATTGACACCATTATATGAGAACTGAACGATAACATCACTATATAGCCATTCTGGAGAAAACAGATTAATTAACAGAATTAATAACTTTTTTACAACAGAAATTAATCAACACTGAAATAACTTAAGTTATAGATCTACAGAGACAAACTTTGTTGCATAATTTTCCTATTATCCCTGTAAAGCTGCTTTGAAACAATCTGTACTGTAAAAAGCGCTATATAATAAATGTGACTAAGTGAGAATTGTGACGAAGGCACTTGATCACGTATTGTTATTTTACAGTTGGATTGTATCACTTTGTTAGGTTACATATTCATGGTTTGTGATTTAATTTGATGTTGGCGTTGTATTTTACGGCATTTGTAAAATTTTCTGACCATGAGAATTGCATTAATTGTATTTTACTTCACCTATAGAACCACATAACGATTCAGAGAGGTTCAGCGCTACCACCTTTGGAGCAATGCACAACATGCTGCAGAAATTTTCACTGCCCTTTTTGTGATAGTCTTTGAGGCACCCTTTGATTTCACAGCGGTAAGTCTTTGTTAAAAATATATATTTTAACTAAATTTTATAATCTATTAAATTGATCTATTAACACTTTTTCCCCCCTTATGCAAGTCTGATTTCCCTCTTATTCGAAAATGGTGGTGCCTTATTCTGATGGAGATCTTTGCCATTGAAAGGTAACTCTCTCGCTCAAGTTTTTCTCTGTCTATAAATTAACTTAAAAATGAATTTGTCACAGGAAACATGCTGCCGTTGATGTGCAGGTGCCACCTAAAGCACAAGAAACTGAAATCGGCGACAAGGTATGTTTTTATCGTCTCAAACGGGCACATGAAAGAGCATAATTTCAAAACAATAATTTACATGCATCCTGATTAAAACACAATGTATTGTTGAGGACACTTCCAATCTCCCCAGGGACAACAGATGGAAATTAGCTAGCAGCTAAATGTGGTGCAAACCATCTTTTCTTTTGTGAGAATAATTTCTTTTAAATGAATTAAATATTTCATTCCTTTTTTGTACTCTTCTCTCATGAAGGAACCACAGATAGTCAAAGACCTCAGGACCGCAGTTGCATGGCTCCGGGAAAACTGCCACTCGTTCAGAGGTTTTGTGGAAGAGCCATGGTATCTTAACCTAAATAAGGAAGACCAGGAAAAGGCCCTTCTTAAACTTGATCAGGCAGACAAGAAAGATGATCTGGAACTGGCCAAGATCCTTTCATGTTTCAGTTCCAGTTTAAGGAAGACATGGAACTTTTTCTTAGCAAGTGTCATGATGAAAGGCACCTCAGGATTAACTGCATTTGTATAGAGTTTTGATTTATTTTAATTATTTTTCTCTTGAGAATTATTGTTAAATGTGTGCCTGCATAACTTTTATAAGATTTATATTCTTTGGTTTAATTTAGTTTTATATAATTTATGTATTATTTAGTTCAATTTTGTATTTTTATTTAATTACTATTATTTATTTGGAGCAGGTACAGCTAGTGTGTGATTCTTTTGATATTTCAAAAGATGATTTGAGGAAAAAACTAATTTTATTTATATTAATCATTTTTGTTTTTTCAGTCCATCATATAATTGTTGTGTTCTATGAAAAAAATTGTTGGTTGAGTATTAAATTATTTTCAATTAAATCAAATGTTCAAACGCTCAAGCTTTGTTTTCATTGTATTTTTTTGTTTTAAGCTCTGTTAAATTTATACTGTTAATCATTTGACTCAACAAAACAAATGGATAAAGTATAATTTTAACTTTTAAAAAACTATTAACATTTGTTAATAGTATATTGTCTTTTGTTGGACAAAACATAATTCTTATCTTTTATACTATGAGAAATATATATCTTTTCAATTAAATAGTTTAAAAAAAGTATTTATAATAACGTTGTTTTAAACTTTAAAACGCTCCAAATCGCGGAAGTAGCGCAATGCCTTGCCGCGCCCACTTCCGGCATCAGACGGTTAGGCTGGCGCTGTCGTCCTCACACTGCTATGACGTATGGTTCTGCGGTTAGACCTATCTCATCCACTGATCGATCGATCTATCTATCTATATACACTCACCTAAAGGATTATTAGGAACACCATACTAATACTGTGTTTGACCCCCTTTCACCTTCAGAACTGCCTTAATTCTACGTGGCATTGATTCAACAAGGTGCTGAAAGCATTCTTTAGAAATGTTGGCCCATATTGATAGGATAGCATCTTGCAGTTGATGGAGATTTGTGGGATGCACATCCAGGGCACGAAGCTCCCGTTCCACCACATCCCAAAGATGCTCTATTGGGTTGAGATCTGGTGACTGTGGGGGCCATTTTAGTACAGTGAACTCATTGTCATGTTCAAGAAACCAATTTGAAATGATTCGAGCTTTGTGACATGGTGCATTATCCTGCTGGAAGTAGCCATCAGAGGATGGGTACATGGTAGCCATAAAGGGATGGACATGGTCAGAAACAATGCTCAGGTAGGCCGTGGCATTTAAACGATGCCCAATTGGCACTAAGGGGCCTAAAGTGTGCCAAGAAAACATCCCCCACACCATTACACCACCACCACCAGCCTGCACAGTGGTAACAAGGCATGATGGATCCATGTTCTCATTCTGTTTACGCCAAATTCTGACTCTACCATCTGAATGTCTCAACAGAAATCGAGACTCATCAGACCAAGCAACATTTTTCCAGTCTTCAACTGTCCAATTTTGGTGAGCGCTTGCAAATTGTAGCCTCTTTTTCCTATTTGTAGTGGAGATGAGTGGTACCGGTGGGGTCTTCTGCTGTTGTAGCCCATCCGCCTCAAGGTTGTGCGTGTTGTGGCTTCACAAATGCTTTGCTGCATACCTCGGTTGTAACGAGTGGTTATTTCAGGCAAAGTTGCTCTTCTATCAGCTTGAATCAGTCGGCCCATTCTCCTCTGACCTCTAGCATCAACAAGGCATTTTCGCCCACAGGACTACCGCATACTGGATGTTTTTCCCTTTTCACACCATTCTTTGTAAACCCTAGAAATGTTTGTGCGTGAAAATCCCAGTAACTGAGCAGATTGTGAAATACTCAGACCGGCCCGTCTGGCACCAACAACCATGCCACGCTCAATTGCTTAAATCACCTTTCTTTCCCATTCTGACATTCAGTTTGGAGTTCAGGAGATTGTCTTGACCAGGACCACACCCCTAAATGCATTGAAGTAACTGCCATGTGACTGGTTGATTAGATAATTGCATTAATGAGAAATTGAACAGGTGTTCCTAATAATCCTTTAGGTGAGTGTATAACTGGATAGCTCATGACGTCACAACAGTGAAGCTACTGCGCCGCCATCTTGGTATTCCCTAACGTTCTGTATTCCTATGGGTCTCAATGGGAAATCGTCTGTTTTGGTGAGTAATTTTTACCTATCCAGTCACATTAAAAACAATGTTTTACGTCTGCATACACTGCATCACAATGCAATCTTCCTAAATATGTAATTCATTATTTATTTTGACTTTCATTTTTTCCCCCGCTTATTCTAAATGTGAGCATGTTATGTTACTCTTTATTGCAGCAGCATTACGTTCAGCGGCGCACGTGTTACCTCAATAGAAACAAGTTTAAGAAACTGAGGTAAGATATCAGTAGAATTTTTTTTGCAGGCTTTAAAGTTTTTATTCTGAATACATAATTATGTTTTGTAGCTTTTGTTTACGTTGAACGTGCATTGTGGTTATTTTCGTAGGATAAATGAATTTTAGCTATGCAGCTAACGTTAACTTAGGAAAATAACCACAATGAATAACAGTATAACTCACCAAGTTAACTTTTTTGGTCAAGTTGAATATCTAATTGCAGATCAACACCGGTTACATATGATGAATATAATGTGGGCTTGCATTAATTCTCTGTGTGTTTGTACTTTTTGCAGTGCACGCCTGAAACCGGACCAGCTCACGGGCATCATTTATAAAGTGATCAATTGGAATAGACGAGGAGCAGGGCTGGACTGGTAATCTAGCCTACCGGACATTTTTCCAGTGGACCGACGCACTTTGGGGTCGATCAGGGTGGACTGGCCATCGGGAGAACCGAGCGGGCCGCTGTGTCGGCCACGATAGTAGTAGTATGTTTTATTTAATGCCATGTCAGTGATCAAAGCTATTTTCATGGCAAGAATTCAATTACAAAAAACAAATATCATATAAATACAATAAAAACAAAACAAATATAAATAGCAAGTCATATTATACAATTTTTTTTAAGATTAATATATGATAAGAAATCCAAAACCTTTTCAGGCACAATCTCATTAAATAAGTCCTTTAACGAGGTAACTTCATAAAAGAGCATTCTACTTGTGTTAAGACCAGGACAATCTAGTAAAATATGTTTGACAGATAAGGGAATATTACAAAACATACATAGGGATGGGTCTTCACCTTTATTCACCTTCACCTTCACCTTTATCACGAATTCCATAGCGTTGATTTCCAGTCACCATTGCTGCCGTTACACTGTTTTTCATCTTCGAGCCATCTGTGAATATAGGTACATGGGAGGGGAATTGGTTTCTTATTTCCAAATATTGCTGTCTATATACATTTGGATGGGTCACCCCTTTCTTCTGATGAGTCAAGTCCAAATTGATATTAGGCTTCTTTAGTTTCCAGGGAGATATAGAATTGAATTGTATTTGGGTTAGAATGTTCAAATTTATATTCAAGTTCTCCAAATGAGGTTTAATACGAATACCAAAGGATCTGATACTTTTAGGTTTGCTCTCATACAAAGGAGTAAATTGTGGGTTGAAGATTGAAGAATAAACGGGGTTGGTTTTATTTGCCTTTATTTTGATAGCATATTGGAGTGAAAGCTTCAATCGCCTGTTTTGAAGTGAAGGTTCATTGGCTTCGATGTACAAGCTTTGCATCGGCGAGTTCTAAATGCTCCCAAGGCGAAGTCGTAAGCCCTGATGATGTACTGAGTCCAACATCCGCTTATATGATTCTCTGGCAGAGTCATAAATTATGCTTCCATAGTCCAGCCGGGAACGAATTAGTGTTCTATAGAGTCTCAAAAGAACCATGTAATCTGCTCCCCATTTTGTTTTTGCCAGTACTTTCATTATATTCATGGCTTTAAGACACCTGTTTTTAAGTGCTTTCAAATGAGGAATGAAAGTCATTTTGTTGTCAAGAAGGAGTCCTAAGAACTTAATTTCTTTAACAACATTAATCGGTTCTCTATTAATGAAGAGTTCAGGGTCAAGATGAGTCGGCCGCGATAATCTAAAACGAGCCGCCGCTTAACACTCTCCCCCAACAACTTTTGGGCCAGTTATGTCAAATCCCGGGCCGATTTCTCTTTTCAGTTCAGCTCTGACAAGGAGCACATGGATATTGTTGAAGTTGAACAAGGTGAGTTTGCCGTTTGGATTTCAATAAACATCCCACTGAATGTTAGATAAAACTGGATTTGGTTTGCAACAGGAGGAAAAGCTGTATGAGGAGACATTGTTAAAACAGCTCTTCAGTAAAGCCAGGCTGACAAGAGTAAAATATATTATACTATCTGTTTTTATTTGCAATGAAGATACTTTTGCAACATGCAATATAAGTCTCATAAAATTACTGTTTCAGATAGTTATAACATTTAATATTAATAGAAAAGTTGACCCAAATATGTAAATTCTGTCATCATATACTCAACCTCATGTCCTTCCAAATCCATGTGACTTTCTTTTGCAGAACCCCCAAAAATGTATTTTGTATTCCATATAAGGAAAGTAAATGGTGAGCAAAATAGCTTGTTTTGGTCACCAACGGCTTTCATTATATGGACAAAAACTTTTTAAATGTCATCTTTTGTGTTCCACAGAAAAAGTCATACAGGTTTGGAAGGACATGAGGTTGAGTAAATAGCTGTGCGTAAGGTCTTAAGTTGGGGTATAAAGTTCAAGGCTTCGTAACTACTAGTTAGTTTGCAACTAAGTCGGTGCTTAATTTGGTTGCTCCACCTGTTCTTAAGGCAAGTCTTAACTAGTATTTGTAAACTCTCCGTAAATTGATGCGTAGTCGCATACTATGACGTTTACCTGCATTGATCCAATAAGCAGCATTCATATTTGTACACAGAAGTATTAACTTCAATTTGATTTTGTTACGGTTGATGTACAAACCTTGTTTGCTTACGTAACCATCACTGCGGACGTCACAAGAGCAGCTCTCTTGAGACATATTTTGATAATTAAGATATTATTTTAATTAACATTTTATACTTTTATATTTGACTGTCATTCATATGATTTTGAAGCCTGAAAAGGAAATCATACCCTTATTTTATTATATGACTCAAGCTTGTAAAAATTTGTATAAATTAATTAGTGAGTTTGTATGGTAATAAATCATCATATTTATGAAACACCTAAAACAGGCAATTAATTGTCATAATCACAATTATTTGATTGATGCCTGTTATGCAAAACATGAGCTTATTGATGTCATAAAATATCAGTCTGCTTTTTTATTCCATCAGTTACTCCTGCTCGGAGTCTTCCGTAAATATGTAGTTTGTACTTAGGGTTACGTCGTACTGAAGTTTAATGGTGCAATGCTCAATTATTTAGTAGTGCGTAAATTGTGACTTTGTGCTCATTTACGCCACAACTAAGCTAAGTTTAAACTTTTGTATAGCTGGTGCAACCGGCTCCTGATCTTTATATCAAACTTTTCTTTTTTCTTCTGTTTTGCAGTACAAGCTTGCCCAGAGTTTTCTTAAGCCGTTTGGAGTGTGATGCAGCACATGTTTCCTTGGCAATGAAGTGGAGGCTGATGTTTGTGCAGTTTTCTGCAATGCACTTTGAGTATGAAGATGTGATTGTTGTATGGTTCTAGGTTGAACATGTTTGCCTCAAGTTCCTTGAATGCAGAACCACCATGGAGATCCAGAACCTTTGTGGGGACAGAGATGGGCCTTGTGAGTGTGTGCTGTTGAAGAAATCTCTCAGCTGTCTTGCAGACTTTCAGGACGCTGTCTGACGGTCTTATAAATCCACCTCAGGACTTCATGTCGATCAGTGTGTTCATCTTGGGAAGAGCTCTCGACACTGAGTGCTGATAAACAGGTAGTGCACAGAATCATCTTCATAGTGGTTTTAACTGCAAAGCCTGCTATGTGCCCTACCACAGCCTCTTTGAACATGGACAAGCTGGGACGACATACAGTGATGTTTTTCTCTGTGTCTTCTGTTTCAGGCTGAACGTCACTGCCTGAAATGCCAGCATATCAGAAGATGTTGCCTCCAGTGTCACTGTGCTATCCGGTGGAGAACTGTTGCCACTAGCTCTGATGGCATGTCTTGCTACCATTCTTTTGAAAGCTGAATAATGTGGGATTGTTGTTAAATCCATTAGCAGATTTGTTCCCACATATCTGCAAATTTTTATTGTCTTGTTCAGTTTAAGTAAATTTTTGTGTGTACTTGGAAGCTTTTGTTATTGAACAAATAAATATGTATGAGTTCCGTGTGCGTATGTCAATAAACTTATTTCTAATTATGATTTAAAAGATCAGGGGATTGTTGAAATAATTAAATTCTCACAAGCTGGTATGTACATATTCCAGAAATGAATGCAAATGGTTAATTCCATTAAGTAAAAGTAAATTAATTTATGTGTGATATATATATATATACATACACACACACACACACACACACACATACATACATATACACACACATATACTGTATATGAACTTGTGTGTGACGTTTTTATGTTTGATTCTTCTGGATTTAATCTGAAGAGGTACTGTCTAGTTACAATATCAACACAAAGCTAGTCGTTTTTATTAACAACTTTAAAAATTGTTGATGTGCATGCCCCCCCCAAATTAGTTCACATTTACTATAATCTAGTCAAAAATGGTTAATAATGTTGGCAAATTATGCAGTTGTATAATTTGTCAACATTATGAACAATGAGCATCAACAGATTTAAACTATGAAGGCAGAGAAACATTGCATCCTGTAACAATCTGCAGATGGATAACTTTGCTTTAAAAAGGGGTATTAATACACTTTGGTGTTGTATTTTTACTGTTGATTATTAAAGATTATGATCGTTATGCCCACTCTACATGGGGATAACGACTAATGTGTGCTTAATATGTACAGTCATAAATTACAACCTGTGGGCACTTTAGCCGCATCCTTCAGTGAGTGTTGTTTCGCTGTTAAACGCTGCACATGCCGCGATGCCCTCTGTCTGTCGGGAATAGTAAGATGGCCGCCAGAGCACTTCCGGTAGCTTCACCTACTGCTGGCAGTTTAGAATTCTATGAGCAATCCAGTTATATAAATAGATCAGTGATCTCATCTCAAAAAGAGCGAGGCGCCAAAATTCGTATCTTGTAGTGACACTGTCATTCAGAAACAGTGAGGGAGAAAGAGAGAGGGATGAACCATGAACATTAATGGTCAAGGTATGGAATTTTACCTCATGAAACGAGTTATTTTACTGACCGCAAGCTACGACAGACAGATACTAAACATATCAGAGAAATGTTTTTGTGTACATCTGGTAGAAGCGAAACTGGAGTTATTTACGGTTACAGTCGAACACACTTTATTGTTTTGTGTGTGTGTTGTTGTTTATAGTGTGTCCCTGATGAGCCAAAGACGATTTAACATGACGAGCTCCTTGTGTACAGTAGTTTGTTTTATAATGTGATTTGATTTTTTTATGTTTCCTGTACAGCAACGGGGGAATCAAACACCAACAGCAGACACACACACGCACGCACGCACGCACGCACGGTGAATGATAGAGAGCGTTATTGTTTGAACCAGTAGGATCATTAATGTATTTACATTTAGTTTATTTTGGTGTGATACTATTTTTTTAAGTGTTTTCTGTTTGTAACTAAAACCACCTCATTTGAATTGAATGAGATTCAAATATACATTTATTTGATAATTTCTATTTGTTCATTGGCTTATATTTGTTTGTCTGATATTAATTAATAGCACTTTATTTTCCACATCTTTTTTTGTTAATTACATGTTTTAGGTAATAAAACTCCTAATGTTAATGTAGAGATAATTGTACATGTTTTATAATAAGGTAGTTCTGCTGATCTGATGTTATTCTACATAGTCTGATATCTGCATTGACACAGATTTTGTATAAGTGGGTCCTTAGATCAGTGGTTATGTACTGGTTCCAGATTTTACCTTGGTCATCTAGTTCACCCATTGATATACCAAACATATTATATATATATATATATATATATATATCATTCAGAAGAATACTTCAAATCAAACATTTGAAAAAATATTACAATGAACTGTAAAGCTCCAATAGTGTCACCAGGGCCGGCCCAAGCCTTTATGGGGCCCTAAGCAGAATTTGATTTGGGGACCCCTCGGTGCCGGCAATATGATTGAATATTGTCAATGCTTGATTATTCGCACACTATAAATCTAACACGCCCCTTATCAATTTTATTAGTTGTAGCTGTGTTGCTTACAACATACCAATGTCTGCCTGGCATGATTTTACCCTTCTACGGTTTTAAATGTGACAGTAGCACACCTATATTTACCCAATCTTGCTGTCCATCTGTTACCAATTTTGTGTACTTCCTACAGAACAATTAGCAGCAGAAGCTGTAGACAGTATCATTTCTTTTTGAATAAGTGAGCAGCTCCTCTTACATTATTTCCCCATTAATGAACTTTCTGTAGGTGTAGTGGAAGCTTTGGCCATCAGGTTTTTCAGGGAATGTGAAGTTTTCCTTTATAGGCAGTGACCTTCTGCTTACCAGATCAGTCCTTTCTGAGTCAGACAGGATAGATGACCACATCAGTGGATGTACATGCTGGGAAGTGCTCCTTGCTTGCAGAAGATGGACCTGATGAAAGATGAAAATAATAATAAAAGCCATGTTAGATGTAATGCAACTGTCTGTCAAAAACAAAGGCATGGTTTATCCATATAAATATATTGATCTGGGATTGTTAAAAAATCATCATCAGCTGTAGCACTGGCACTTGGGGCAGGTGGCGTTCGTTGTGCCCCACGTCCAAAATATTTCAACAGTGCTCCTAGGGATGTTTCATAAGAGTACATATTTGACAGAATATTTGACAAAATATGTTATTTTCTCAACACAAATTATTATACACAGCAGCAAGCCATCTGTACACCTAAACAACAACCCTTAATCTATAACTAGCTAATTGAGGCATAATGATATTGGAATATAATAGCAAAGACCCCCAAATGGTAGACTAATGTATATAATGTTAAGTTGTTATCAGTACAAAAAGTTTATGGAACAGAAGCTTATTTTTATTACAAAAAATATATACACAGGAAAGTTATTTTTACACAGAAGGCAAAAACTTTAATCTAAACTTGCTAAGTAATATGTTGTACTATAATATATTAAGATGTCAAGGCTATTTACTGATGTTTAATCAAACTTTCCTAAAAAAGCAGATATGCTACAAAGGCTATGTTAACTAACTAGCCAGCTAATGTTAGCTCTTAACAGCCTAGCTACTTAACATACCTTTATCGTGCTGTTTTTCTCTTCCTCTGTTTTCTTCTTTTTCCTTTTCTTTGCACAAGAGGCTATGTCCTTTTTTGTGACATTGCTGTTTTGCTTTCTGAATGTGCTTGCATCCTGCAGCCTGTTAACATAATATTGCATTTAATATTGCGTTTTGTATAATTACCATTGTACATTGACAGCATAATCACAAAAAAAAAATAAAAATAAAATATAGCTGCAAGCAGCAATGCGGATTCCTCCTCAAAATGGCAAATCATTTCAAATTGATCAGTAGAGGGTTGGGGTTAAACCCTCTCAATGGATGAATCCAAAAAACATGTATTTCTGTCTGAATCCTAAACGAAACATTTTCAGTCTACAGGAAAATCCATCATACCTTATGGATCCTTGAGGCGTTTTTGTTCCCAATGAGAAATGAGGCATGTACACCAAGATTCAAAAGAATTGGTTAAATGGCGTGGAAATGGTATCACTTTGAAAATATTTTTTGGGGCGTGGCCTGTAGCGCCTCCTATGGGCAAATGTGGGTCATTCTTGGTTTGTGGGTTCCTGTTGGCCTGTAGTATCAATGTACATAATTAGAAAATATTTGACCAGAAAATGGGAATTTCGGCGTGGCCTCTAGTGCCCCCTAGGGGCGAATGTTGGCCATTCTTGGTTTGTGGGTTCCTGTTGGCCTGTAGTATCAATGTACCAAATTAGAACATTTTTGACCATAAAATGGGAATTTCGGCGTGGCCTCTAGTGCCCCCTAGGGGCGAATGTTGGCCATTCTTGGTTTGAGGGTTCCTGTTGACCTGCAGTATCAATGTACCAAATTAGAACGTTTTTGACCAGAAAACGAAATTTTGGAGTAGCCTGTAGCGCTCCCTAAGGGCTTAATGTGGGCCACACTTGGTATGTGGGTTCCTGTTGGCCTGTAGTATCAAAGTAGAAAATTTTTGACCAGAAAATGGGAATTTCGGCTTGTCCTGTAGTGCCCCCTAGTGGCGAATGTCGGTCATTCTTGGTTTGTGGATTCCTGTTGGCCTGTACTATTCTTGTACCGAATTAGAACATTTTTGACCAGAAAATGGGAATTTTGGCTTGTCCTGTAGTGCTCCCTAGTGGCTGAATGTCGGTCATTCTTGGTTTGTGGATTCCTGTTGGCCTGTACTATTCTTGTACCAAATTAGAACATTTTTGACCAGAAAATGGGAATTTTGGCTTGTCCTGTAGTGCCCCCTAGTGGCGTATGTCGGTCATTCTTGGTTTGTGGATTCCTGTTGGCCTGTACTATTAATTTACCAAATTAGAACATTTTAGACCAGAAAATGGGAATTTCGGCATGGCCTGTAGCCTCTAGGGCTAATGTTGGCCATTCTTTACAGTACTTCAGAGTGATGTCATCTTGAAGCATGTTAGGTTTGAAAAACCATCAGTCAAAATTACATTTGATTTATTGACACGTATATATTGTTAAAATTTGGACATTTACATAAACACGCCCTTTCAGCCATTTTGTATCGTATTCATTTTTCCTAAGTAACGCTTTCAAAGACTTCAATTCTACACATGTGTACCAAATTTCAAGTCAATTGGAGCTACGGTTCAGGAGAAGAAGAGTTTTGTAGGTTTTCGCAAATTTTCAACGTACGGAAAAATCCATCATGGCGGAAGTTATGGGTTCTTGAGGCTTTTTGTTCCCCATGAGAAATGAGGCATGTACACCAAGTTTCAGGAGATTTGGACAAATGGCGGAAATGGTATCACTTTGAAAATATTTTTTTGGGCGTGGCCTGTAGCGCCACCTATGGGCGAATGTTGACCATTCTTGGTTTGGGGGTACCCGTTGGCATGGACTATCAATGTGCCAATTTAGAAAACTTTTGACCAGTGACTTTTTGAGCTATTTGGGCTCAAGGAGAAGAAGAATAATAATAATAAATATAGCTGCAAGCAGCAATGCGGATTCCTCCTCAAAATGGCAAATCATTTCAAATTGATCAGTAGAGGGTTGGGGTTAAACCCTCTCAATGGATGAATCCAAAAAACATGTATTTCTGTCTGAATCCTAAACGAAACATTTTCAGTCTACAGGAAAATCCATCATACCTTATGGATCCTTGAGGCTTTTTGTTCCCAATGAGAAATGAGGCATGTACACCAAGATTCAAAAGAATTGGTTAAATGGCGTGGAAATGGTATCACTTTGAAAATATTTTTTGGGGCGTGGCCTGTAGCGCCTCCTATGGGCAAATGTGGGTCATTCTTGGTTTGTGGGTTCCTGTTGGCCTGTAGTATCAATGTACATAATTAGAAAATATTTGACCAGAAAATGGGACTTTTGGGAATTACCTGTAGCTCCCTAGGGGTGAATGTTGGCCATTCTTGGTTTGAGGGTTCCTGTTGACCTGTAGTATCAATGTACCAAATTAGAACATTTTTGACCATAAAATGGGAATTTCGGAGTGGCCTCTAGTGCTCCCTAAGGGCTTAATGTTGGCCATTCTTTGTTTGTGGGTTCCTGTTGGCCAGTAGTATCAATGTACCATATTAGAAAATTTTTGACCAGAAAACGAAATTTTGGGAGTGGCCTGTAGCTCTCTAATGGCTGAATGTGGGCCATACTTGGTTTGTGGGTTCCTGTTGGCCTGTAGTATCAATGTACCAAATTATAACATTTTTGACCAGAAAATGGGAATTTTGGCTTGGCCTGTAGCTCCCTAGTGGCGAATGTCGGTCATTCTTGGTTTGTGGATTCCTGTTGGCCTGCTATTAATTTACCAAATTAGAACATTTTGACCAGAAATGGGAATTTTGGCATGGCCATTCTTTGCACAGTACTTCAGAGTGATGTCATCTTGAAGCATGTTAGGTTTGAAAACCATCAGTCAAAATTACATTTGATTTATTGACACGTATATATTGTTAAAATTTGGACATTTACATAAACACGCCTTTCAGCCATTTTGTATCGTATTCATTTTTCCTAAGTAACGCTTTCAAAGACTTCAGTTCTACACATGTGTACCAAATTTCAAGTCAATTGAGCTACGGTTCAGGAGAAGAAGAGTTTTGTAGGTTTTCGCAAATTTTCAACGACGGAAAAATCCATCATGGCGAAGTTATGGGTTCTTGAGGCTTTTTGTTCCCCATGAGAAATGAGGCATGTACACCAAGTTTCAGAAGATTTGGACAACATGGAAATGGTATCACTTTGAATTTTATTTTTGGGACGTGGCCTGTAGCGCCTCTATGGGCAAATGTGGGCCATTCTTGGTTTGTGGGTTCCTGTTGGCCTGTAGTATCAATAGTACCAAATTAGAACATTTTTGACCAGAAAATGGGAATTTTGGCATTGTCCTGTAGTGCTCCCTAGTGGCTAAATGTTGGTCAATTCTTGGTTTGTGGATTCCTGTTGGCCTGTAGTATTCATTGTACCAAATTAGAACATTTTTGACCAGAAAATGGGAATTTTGGCTTGGCCTGTAGTGCCCCCTAGTGGCTGAATGTCGGCCATTCTTGGTTTGTGGATTCCTGTTGGCCTGTACTATTAATTTACCAAATTAGAACATTTTTGACCAGAAAATGGGAATTTCGGCATGGCCTGTAGCCTCTAGGGCTAATGTTGGCCATTCTTTGCAGTACTTCAGAGTGATGTCATCTTGAAGCATGTTAGGTTTGAAAACCATCAGTCAAAATTACATTTGATTTATTGACACGTATATATTGTTAAAATTTGGACATTTACATAAACACGTCCTTTCAGCCATTTTGTATCGTGATTCATTTTTCCTAAGTAACGCTTTCAAGGATGTCCATTCTACACATGTGTACCAAATTTCAAGTCAATTGGAGCTACGGTTCAGGAGAAGAAGAGTTTTGTAGGTTTTCGCAAATTTTCAACGTACGGAAAATCCATCATGGCGGAAGTTATGGGTTCTTGAGGCTTTTTGTTCCCCATGAGGAATGAGGCATGTACACCAAATTTCAGAAGATTTGGACAAATGGCGTGGAAATTGTATCACTTTGAATTTTGTTTTTTGGGCGTGGCCTGTAGCGCCACCTATGGGCTGAATGTGGGCCATTCTTGGTTTGGGGGTACCCGTTGGCATGGAGTATCAATGTGCCAATTTAGAAAATTTTTGACCAGTGACTTTTGAGCTATTGGGGCTCAAGGAGAAGAATAATAATAATAATAATAAATATAGCTGCAAGCAGCAATGCGGATTCCTCCTCAAAATGGCAAATCATTTCAAATTGATCAGTAGAGGGTTGGGGTTAAACCCTCTCAATGGATGAATCCAAAAACATGTATTTCTGTCTGAATCCTAAACTAAACATTTT
Organism: Xyrauchen texanus; assembly: GCF_025860055.1. NCBI lineage: Eukaryota > Metazoa > Chordata > Actinopteri > Cypriniformes > Catostomidae > Xyrauchen > Xyrauchen texanus. The sequence continues at coordinate 2,126,214 of NC_068321.1, read as the reverse complement.
CAGTCTACAGGAAAATCCATCATACCTTATGGATCCTTGAGGCGTTTTTGTTCCCAATGAGAAATGAGGCATGTACACCAAGATTCAAAAGAATTGGTTAAATGGCTGGAAATGGTATCACTTTGAAAATATTTTTTGGGGCGTGGCCTGTAGCACCTCCTATGGGCAAATGTGGGTCATTCTTGGTTTGTGGGTTCCTGTTGGCCTGTAGTATCAATGTACATAATTAGAAAATATTTGACCAGAAAATGGGAATTTTGGGAATTACCTGTAGCGCCTCTAGGGGTGAATGTTGGCCATTCTTGGTTTGAGGGTTCCTGTTGACCTGTAGTATCAATGTACCAAATTAGAACATTTTTGACCAGATAAGTACTAGGGAATCTTTTGGCGAGTGTAGCCATAGTACAGCAATTGACCTGACTCTAATGGCTTAATGTGGGCCATACTTGGTTTGTGGGTTCCTGTTGGCCTGTAGTATCAATGTACCAAATTATAACTTTTTGACCAGAAAATGGGAATTTCGGCTTGGCCTCTAGCTCACCTAGTGGTGAATGTCGGTCATTCTTGGTTTGTGGATTCCTTTGGCCTGTACTATTAATGTACCAAATTAGAACATTTTTGACCAGAAAATGGGAATTTCGCATGGCCTGTAGTGCTCCCTAGGGGCTTAATGTTGGCCATTCTTGGTTTGAGGGTTCCTGTTGACCTGCAGTATCAATGTACCAAATTAGAACGCTTTTGACCAGAAAACTAAATTTTGGAGTAGCCTGTAGCTCTCTAAGGGCTTAATGTGGGCCACACTTGGTATGTGGGTTCCTGTTGGCCTGTAGTATCAAAGTACCAAATTAGAAAATTTTTGACCAGAAAATGGGAATTTTGGCTTGTCCTGTAGTGCTCCCTAGTGGCTAATGTCGGTCATTCTTGGTTTGTGGATTCCTGTTGGCCTGTACTATTCTTGTACCGAATTAGAACATTTTTGACCAGAAAATGGGAATTTTGGCTTGTCCTGTAGTGCCCCTAGTGGCGTATGTCGGTCATTCTTGGTTTGTGGATTCCTGTTGGCCTGTACTATTAATTTACCAAATTAGAACATTTTTGACCAGAAAATGGGAATTTTGGCATGGCCATTCTTTGCACAGTACTTCAGAGTGATGTCATCTTTAAGCATGTTAGGTTTGAAAACCATCAGTCAAAATTACATTTGATTTATTGACACGTATATATTGTTAAAATTTGGACATTTACATAAACACTCCTTTCAGCCATTTTGTATCGTATTCATTTTTCCTAAGTAACGCTTTCAAGGATGTCCATTCTACACATGTGTACCAAATTTCAAGTCAATTGAGCTACGGTTCAGGAGAAGAAGAGTTTTGTAGGTTTTCGCAAATTTTCAACGTACGGGAAAATCCATCATGGCGGAAGTTATGGGTTCTTGAGGCTTTTTGTTCCCCATGAGGAATGAGGCATGTACACCAAATTTCAGAAGATTTGGACAAATGGCGTGGAAATTGTATCACTTTGAATTTTGTTTTTTGGGCGTGGCCTGTAGCGCCACCTATGGGCTGAATGTGGGCCATTCTTGGTTTGGGGGTACCCGCTGGCATGGAGTATCAATGTGCCAATTTAGAAAATTTTTGACCAGTGACTTTTTGAGCTATTGGGGCTCAAGGAGAAGAATAATAATAATAATAATAATAAATATAGCTGCAAGCAGCAATGCGGATTCCTCCTCAAAATGGCAAATCATTTCAAATTGATCAGTAGAGGGTTGGGGTTAAACCCTCTCAATGGATGAATCCAAAAACATGTATTTCTGTCTGAATCCTAAACTAAACATTTTCAGTCTACAGGAAAATCCATCATACCTTATGGATCCTTGAGGCGCTTTTTGTTCCCAATGAGAAATGAGGCATGTACACCAAGATTCAAAAGAATTGGTTAAATGGCGGAAATGGTATCACTTTGAAAATATTTTTTGGGGCGTGGCCTGTAGCACCACCTATGGGCGAATGTGGGCCATTCTTGGTTTGTGGGTTCCTGTTGGCCTGTAGTATCAATGTACAAAATTAGAAAATATTTGACCAGAAAATGGGAATTTTGGAGTGGCCTGTAGTGCTCCCTAGGGGCTGAATGTTGGCCATTCTTGGTTTGTGGGTTCCTGTTGGCCTGTAGTATCAATGTACCAAATTAGAAAATGTTTGACCAGAAAATGGGAATTTTGGGAGTGGCCTGTAGCTGCCTCTAATGGCTTAATGTTGGCCATTCTTGGTTTGTGGGTTCCTGTTGGCCTGTAGTATCAATGTACCAAATTAGAACATTTTTGACCAGAAAATGAGAATTTTGGCATGGCCTGTAGCTCTCCTAGGGGCTGAATGTGGGCCACACTTGGTTTGTGGGTTCCTGTTGGCCTGTAGTATCAAAGTACCAAATTAGAAAATTTTTGACCAGAAAATGGGAATTTTGGCTTGTCCTGTAGTGCTCCCTAGTGGCTTAATGTCGGTCATTCTTGGTTTGTGGATTCCTGTTGGCCTGTACTATTCATTGTACCGAATTAGAACATTTTTGACCAGAAAATGGGAATTTTGGCTTGTCCTGTAGTGCCCCTAGTGGCGTATGTCGGTCATTCTTGGTTTGTGGATTCCTGTTGGCCTGTACTATTAATTTACCAAATTAGAACATTTTTGACCAGAAAATGGGAATTTTGGCATGGCCATTCTTTGCACAGTACTTCAGAGTGATGTCATCTTTAAGCATGTTAGGTTTGAAAACCATCAGTCAAAATTACATTTGATTTATTGACACGTATATATTGTTAAAATTTGGACATTTACATAAACACGCTCTTTCAGCCATTTTGTATCGTATTCATTTTTCCTAAGTAACGCTTTCAAGGATGTCCATTCTACACATGTGTACCAAATTTCAAGTCAATTGGAGCTACGGTTCAGGAGAAGAAGAGTTTTGTAGGTTTTCGCAAATTTTCAACGTACGGGAAAATCCATCATGGCGGAAGTTATGGGTTCTTGAGGCTTTTTGTTCCCCATGAGGAATGAGGCATGTACACCAAATTTCAGAAGATTTGGACAAATGGCGTGGAAATTGTATCACTTTGAATTTTGTTTTTTGGGCGTGGCCTGTAGCGCCACCTATGGGCGAATGTGGGCCATTCTTGGTTTGGGGGTACCCGCTGGCATGGAGTATCAATGTGCCAATTTAGAAAATTTTTGACCAGTGACTTTTGAGCTATTGGGGCTCAAGGAGAAGAATAATAATAATAATAATAATAATAAATATAGCTGCAAGCAGCAATGCGGATTCCTCCTCAAAATGGCAAATCATTTAAAATTGATCAGTAGATGGTTGGGGATAAACCTCCCAATTAAGGAATTCAAAAACATGTCTTTGTCTGAATCCTAAACTAAACATTTTCAATGTACAGGAAAATCCATACCGACCTTATGGATCCTTGAGGCTTTTTGTTCCCAATGAGAAATGAGGCATGTACACCAAGTTTCAGAAGAATTGGACAAATGGCGTGGAAATGGTATCACTTTGAAAATATTTTTTGGGGCGTGGCCTGTAGCACCACCTATGGTCAAATGTGGGCCATTCTTGGTTTGTGGGTTCCTGTTGGCCTGTAGTATCAATGTACAAAATTAGAAAATATTTGACCAGAAAATGGGAATTTTGGAGTGGCCTGTAGCTGCTCTCCTAGGGGCTTAATGTGGGCCATTCTTGGTTTGTGGGTTCCTGTTGGCCTGTAGAATCAATGTACCAAATTAGAAAATGTTTGACCAGAAAATGGACTTTGGGAGTGCCTGTAGCTCCTAATGGCTAATGTGGCCATACTTGGTTTGTGGGTTCCTGTTGGCCTGTAGTATCAATGTACCAAATTAAACTTTTTGACCAGAAATGGGAATTTCGCTGCTCTAGCCACCTAGTGGTGAATGTCGGTCATTCTTGGTTTGTGGGTTCCTGTTGGCCTGTAGTATCATTGTACCAAATTAGAACATTTTAGACCAGAAAATGGGAATTTCGGCATGGCCTGTAGCTCCCTAGGGGTGAATGTTGGCCATTCTTGGTTTGTGGGTTCCTGTTGGCCTGTAGTATCAATGTACCAAATTAGAACATTTTTGACCAGAAAACGGGAATTTTGGCGTGGCCTTTACGCTCCCTAGTGGCTAATGTCGGCCATTCTTGGTTTGTGGGTTCCTGTTGGCCTGTAGTACCATTGTACCAAATTAGAACATTTTAGACCAGAAAATGGGAATTTCGGCATGGCCTGTAGCGTCCCTAGGGGCTTAATGTTGGCCATTCTTTATGCTAGTACTTCAGAGTGATGTCATCTTGAAGCATGTTAGGTTTGAAAACCATCAGTCAAAATTACATTTGATTTATTGACACGTATATATTGTTAAAATTTGGACATTTACATAAACACGTCCTTTCAGCCATTTTGTATCGTGATTCATTTTTCCTAAGTAACGCTTTCAAGGATGTCCATTCTACACATGTGTACCAAATTTCAAGTCAATTGGAGCTACGGTTCAGGAGAAGAAGAGTTTTGTAGGTTTTCGCAAATTTTCAACGCACGGAAAATCCATCATGGCGGAAGTTATGGGTTCTTGAGGCTTTTTTGTTCCCCATGAGGAATGAGGCATGTACACCAAATTTCAGAAGATTTGGACAAATGGCGTGGAAATTGTATCACTTTGAATTTTGTTTTTTGGGCGTGGCCTGTAGCGCCACCTATGGGCGAATGTGGGCCATTCTTGGTTTGGGGGTACCGCTGGCATGGAGTATCAATGTGCCAATTTAGAAAATTTTTGACCAGTGACTTTTGAGCTATTGGGGCTCAAGGAGAAGTAATAATAATAATAATAATAATAATAATAATATATAGCTGCAAGCAGCAATGCGGATTCCTCCTCAAAATGGCAAATCATTTAAAATTGATCAGTAGATGGTTGGGGATAAACCCTCCCAATTAAGGAATTCAAAAAACATGTCTTCGCCTGATTCCTAAACAAAACATTTTCAATGTACAGGAAAATCCATACCGACCTTATGGATCCTTGAGGCTTTTTTGTTCCCAATGAGAAATGCGGCATGTACACCAAGTTTCAGAAGAATTGGACAAATGGGGTGGATATTATATCATTTTGAAAAAAATTTTGGGGCGTGGCCTGTAGCGCCACCTATGGGCAAATGTTGGTCATTCTTGGTTTGTGGGTTCCTGTTGGCCTGTAGTATAAATGTACAAAATTAGAAAATATTTGACCAGAAAATGGGAATTTTGGAGTGGTCTGTAGCGCTCTCTAGGGGCTTAATGTGGGCCTTTCTTGGTTTGTGGGTTCCTGTCGGCCTGTAGAATCAATACACCAAATTAGAAAATGTTTGACCAGAAAATGGGATTTTTGGAATTACCTGTAGCTCTCTAATGGCTTAATGTTGGCCATTCGTGGTTTGTGGGTTCCTGTTGGCATGTAGTATCAGTGTACCAAATTAGAACATTTTTGACCAGAAAATGGGAATTTTGGCATGGCCTGTAGCTCCCTAGGGGTGAATGTTGTCCATTCTTGGTTTGTGGGTTCCTGTCTGCCTGTAGTATCAATGTACCAAATTAAAAAAAATTTGACCAGAAAACGGGAATTTTAGTGCGGCCTTTAGCTCTCTAGTGGCTTAATGTCGGCCATTCTTGGTTTGTGGGTTCCTGTTGGCCTGTAGTACCATTGTACCAAATTAGAACATTTTAGACCAGAAAATGGGAATTTCGACATGGCCTGTAGCTCCCTAGGGGCTTAATGTCGGCCATTCTTTATGCAGTACTTCAGAGTGATGTCATCTTGAAGCATGTTAGGTTTGAAAACCATCAGTCAAAATTACATTTGATTTATTGACAGGTATATATTGTTAAAATTTGGACATTTACATAAACACGCTCTTTCAGACATTTTGTATCACATTCATTTTTCCTAAGTAATGTTTTCAAGGATGTCCATTCTACAAATGTGTACCAAATTTCAAGTCAATTGGAGCTACGGTTCAGGAGAAGAAGAGTATTTTTAGGTTTTCGCAAATTTTCAACGTACGGGAAAATCCATCATGGTGAAAGTTATGGGTCCTTAAGGCTTTTTTGTTCCCCATGAGGAATGAGGCATGTACACCAAGTTTCAGAAGATTTAGACAAATGGCGTGGAAATTGTATCACTTTGAATGAAAAATCACTTTGAAAATCTCTACTTTCACTTTCACTTCTCTCTAAGATTTTTTTTCTGTTTTTTTGTGTGATTTACATAAGCATATCACAAGCAATTTTATTTGAAAGACTATCTAGGCACATAATAACACTGTATAGCTGTGACTGTTTATAACTATTTCAAAATGTAGCCTACAAGCTCACACTTTAAATGGTCAGTGCTTTGATTTTTAAATCATTAAAATAGCAACAGATCCAGTGAAAAAATGGAGTGATTGTGTTTACATGCCATTCAAAAACGTGGCATTTTACAAGGTAAGAGAGAAATAAAAAACTTAAAATAATACCATTTGTACTTCTCAATTACTTGGGAATGTCTATGTTCAGGACCTAAGGCTAAATTGTTACTGTCTCTTTAAGAGGCTTTTATCGCATGATACGATACTTAAGGCACAGTTCAGTTTAATCTTTTGAGAACTGAGAAGTATCATTATTTTCGTTTTGTGCCATGCTTGTTGCATTTGTATTCATTGTGAGATGATAAAATACAGACTGCGTGGAATGGTTGATTTTGTTCACTTGAATTTTGTGACGGTTTCAGAAAAATAATCGCTAAGACAGAGACTGAGCACCCTGTTTATTTATTTTACAAAAGCACAAGGTTTTGTTGTTATTGTAAGTGTACACAAATAAAAGTACACATTTCATAGTTCGTAATGATGTCTTGCATGTTTCTGTATGGGCAAAAATGACGCAGTATTTTGTTTAAGTTGTTTCCGCTGTTTCGAGAGAAAAATATAGCAGGACGCCATCTGGAATAATGCCAGAATAAAATATAATTATTCCAGATTTCTTTCTCAACTGTTTGTTCACTTGAGACATAACAGACTCCTCAATATATCATGTATTTTGACACTCTGTTGTATGAAATTGTCCGCTCAGACGCTAGCAGCAGCGTAAAGACATCGGAGTGCGTGAGTTAGACGCGACGCTGCTCGCTGTGTCACACAAACAGCTCGCAAAACATGTATTTGAGTTGTTTTGACATTTGTTGAGTTGAATAGTGTAAAATCGCTTGAATGTTCAAACAGGCAAACATTGTATACAACCGACAAACCTTCATGATGATGCGAGCAAAAATGATCTCACCAGGGTTTATGCGTGTTGTCAGAGACAATTAAACAACATCATTCTCGGAAGTTTTGATAACGCTAGGATTGATCAGCCCATCCCTACTTTCTTTAGACATATGTTTCATGTTTGTGTAAGTTTTTGTGACGGTTTCAGAAAGATATTCGCTTAGACAAAGAGCACACGGTTTATTTTCTTTATTTTACAACAAATAAAAGTACAACTTTCATAGTTTGTGACGATGTATTAAATGTATCTGTATGTGCAAAAATAACGCAGTATTTTGTTTAAGCTGTTAACGCTGTTTCGAGAGAAAAATCTTAACAGGACACCACAGCGCATCCGTGTTGTTCACAATAATTCATAATTAAATATATTGATACCCAATTTCTTTATCAACTGTTTGTTCACTTGATACATAACAGACACCCCAATATATCATGTATTTTGGTGTATGAAATTGTCCGCTCAAACGCATGAAGCTGTGAAAGCTTAACCTCATCGGCGCAGCGAAGCGCTAGTCGCGACGCTGCTCGCTCGCTGTGTCACACAAACTGCTCGAAAACATTTATTTGAGTTGTTTTGCCTTTGTTGAGTTGAATAGTGTAAAATCGCTTGAATGTTCAAGCAGGCAACCATTGTACACAACCAACAAACCTTCGTGGAAGATGCGAGCAAAAATGATCTCACCGAGGATTGGCGTGGTTGTCAGAGACAATTAAACAACATCATACTCGGAAGTTTTGATACGCTAACGCTGTCTCGATAGAGAAAAATCTAACAGGACATCACAGCGCATCACTAGACCCCTTCAATAATTCATAATTCAATATATTGATACCCGATTTCTTTATCAACTGTTTGTTCACTTGAGATATAGCAGACACCCCAATATATCATGTATTTTGGTGTATGAAATTGTCCGCTGAAACGCAAGAAGGGAAAGCTTAACTCTCATCGGCGCGTGAACGCTAGACGCGACGCTGCTCGCCGCTGTGTCACACAAACTGCTCGAAAACATTTATTTGAGTTGTTTTGCCTTTGTTGAGTTGAATAGTGTAAAATCGCTTGAATGTTCAAACTGGAAAGCATTAAGACACACAATTGATTTGACATACCTCCATGCAGACGCAAAATGTCTTCTGTAGTCTAAGTCTGGAGCTCCACCCACTAGGAGACCTAAATGCTTCATTAGAGAGATTGCTACAGAAGAGCTGCATGTGGTAGACAGAGTTACTCCAGTAGAGGGAGCCTCTTTGCTCAGCCAATGTAAGTGAATGGGATTTTACATGTGGACCATATTTGTCCAGTAGAGGGAGCACTTTTGCTCAGCCATTGTAAATCAATGGGATTTTAAAAATTTTTGATCATCTTTTGTGTGTACATTTACATAAACACGCCCATTTCAGCCATTTTGTATTGTATTCATTTTTGCTAAGTAACGCTTGGAAAGACATACATACTACACACGTGTGCCAAATTCCAAGTCAATTGGAGCTGAGGTTCAGGAGAAGAAGAGTTTTGTAGGTTTTCCAAAATTTTCACTGTACAGGAAAATCCATAATGGCAGAAGTATGGGTCCTTGAGGCTTTTTTGTTCCCCATGAGAAATGAGGCATGTTTACAAAGTTTCAGAAGATTTGGACAAATGGGGTGGAAATTATATCACTTTGAATTTTTGTTTTTGGGCGTGGCCTGTAGCGCCACCTATGGGCGTAATGTTGACCATTCTTGGTTTGGGGGTACCCGCTGGCATGGAGTATCAATGTGCCAATTTAGAAAATTTTTGACCAGTGACTTTTTGAGCTATTGGGGCTCAAGGAGAAGAATAATAATAATAATAATAATAATAATATAAATATAGCTGCAAGCAGCAATGCGGATTCCTCCTCAAAATGGCAAATCATTTAAAATTGATCAGTAGATGGTTGGGGATAAACCCTCCCAATTAAGGAATTCAAAAAACATGTCTTCGCCTGATTCCTAAACAAAACATTTTCAATGTACAGGAAAATCCATACCGACCTTATGGATCCTTGAGGCTTTTTTGTTCCCAATGAGAAATGCGGCATGTACACCAAGTTTCAGAAGAATTGGACAAATGGGGTGGATATTATATCATTTTGAAAAAAAATTTGGGGCGTGGCCTGTAGCGCCACCTATGGGCAAATGTTGGTCATTCTTGGTTTGTGGGTTCCTGTTGGCCTGTAGTATAAATGTACAAAATTAGAAAATATTTGACCAGAAAATGGGAATTTTGGAGTGGTCTGTAGCTCCTCTAGGGGCTTAATGTGGGCCTTTCTTGGTTTGTGGGTTCCTGTCGGCCTGTAGAATCAATACACCAAATTAGAAAATGTTTGACCAGAAAATGGGATTTTTGAATTACCTGTAGCTTCTAATGGCTTAATGTTGGCCATTCGTGGTTTGTGGGTTCCTGTTGGCATGTAGTATCAGTGTACCAAATTAGAACATTTTTGACCAGAAAATGGGAATTTTGGCATGGCCTGTAGCTCTCTAGGGGTGAATGTTGTCCATTCTTGGTTTGTGGGTTCCTGTCTGCCTGTAGTATCAATGTACCAAATTAAAAAAAATTTGACCAGAAAACGGGAATTTTGGCGTGGCCTTTAGCTCTCCTAGTGGCTTAATGTCGGCCATTCTTGGTTTGTGGGTTCCTGTTGGCCTGTAGTACCATTGTACCAAATTAGAACATTTTAGACCAGAAAATGGGAATTTCGACATGGCCTGTAGCTCCCTAGGGGCTTAATGTCGGCCATTCTTTATGCAGTACTTCAGAGTGATGTCATCTTGAAGCATGTTAGGTTTGAAAACCATCAGTCAAAATTACATTTGATTTATTGACAGGTATATATTGTTAAAATTTGGACATTTACATAAACACGCTCTTTCAGACATTTTGTATCACATTCATTTTTCCTAAGTAATGTTTTCAAGGATGTCCATTCTACAAATGTGTACCAAATTTCAAGTCAATTGGAGCTACGGTTCAGGAGAAGAAGAGTATTTTTAGGTTTTCGCAAATTTTCAACGCACGGGAAAATCCATCATGGTGAAAGTTATGGGTCCTTAAGGCTTTTTTGTTCCCCATGAGGAATGAGGCATGTACACCAAGTTTCAGAAGATTTAGACAAATGGCGTGGAAATTGTATCACTTTGAATGAAAAATCACTTTGAAAATCTCTACTTTCACTTTCACTCTCTCTTAAGATTTTTTTTCTGTTTTTTTGTGTGATTTACATAAGCATATCACAAGCAATTTTATTTGAAAGACTATCTAGGCACATAATAACACTGTATAGCTGTGACTGTTTATAACTATTTCAAAATGTAGCCTACAAGCTCACACTTTAAATGGTCAGTGCTTTGATTTTTAAATCATTAAAATAGCAACAGATCCAGTGAAAAAATGGAGTGATTGTGTTTACATGCCATTCAAAAACGTGGCATTTTACAAGGTAAGAGAGAAATAAAAAAACTTAAAATAATACCATTTGTACTTCTCAATTACTTGGGAATGTCTATGTTCAGGACCTAAGGCTAAATTGTTACTGTCTCTTTAAGAGGCTTTTATCGCATGATACGATACTTAAGGCACAGTTCAGTTTAATCTTTTGAGAACTGAGAAGTATCATTATTTTCGTTTTGTGCCATGCTTGTTGCATTTGTATTCATTGTGAGATGATAAAATACAGACTGCGTGGAATGGTTGATTTTGTTCACTTGAATTTTGTGACGGTTTCAGAAAAATAATCGCTAAGACAGAGACTGAGCACCCTGTTTATTTATTTTACAAAAGCACAAGGTTTTGTTGTTATTGTAAGTGTACACAAATAAAAGTACACATTTCATAGTTCGTAATGATGTCTTGCATGTTTCTGTATGGGCAAAAATGACGCAGTATTTTGTTTAAGTTGTTTCCGCTTGTTTCGAGAGAAAAATATAGCAGGACGCCATCTGAATAATGCCAGAATAAAATATAATTATTCCAGATTTCTTTCTCAACTGTTTGTTCACTTGAGACATAACAGACTCCTCAATATATCATGTATTTTGACACTCTGTTGTATGAAATTGTCCGCTCAGACGCAAGCAGCAGCGTAAAGACATCGGAGTGCGTGAGTTAGACGCGACGCTGCTCGCTGTGTCACACAAACAGCTCGCAAAACATGTATTTGAGTTGTTTTGACATTTGTTGAGTTGAATAGTGTAAAATCGCTTGAATGTTCAAACAGGCAAACATTGTATACAACCGACAAACCTTCATGATGATGCGAGCAAAATGATCTCGGCCATGGTTTATGCGGTTGTCAGAGACAATTAAACAACATCATTCTCGGAAGTTTTGATAATGCTAGGATTGATCAGCCCATCCCTACTTTCTTTAGACATATGTTTCATGTTTGTGTAAGTTTTTGTGACGGTTTCAGAAAGATATTCGCTTAGACAAAGAGCACACGGTTTATTTTCTTTATTTTACAACAAATAAAAGTACAACTTTCATAGTTTGTGACGATGTATTAAATGTATCTGTATGTGCAAAAATAACGCAGTATTTTGTTTAAGCTGTTAACGCTGTTTCGAGAGAAAAATCTTAACAGGACACCACAGCGCATCCGTGTTGTTCACAATAATTCATAATTAAATATATTGATACCCAATTTCTTTATCAACTGTTTGTTCACTTGATACATAACAGACACCCCAATATATCATGTATTTTGGTGTATGAAATTGTCCGCTCAAACGCATGAAGCTGTGAAAGCTTAACTCTCATCGGCGCAGTGAAGCGCTAGTCGCGACGCTGCTCGCTCGCTGTGTCACACAAACTGCTCGAAAACATTTATTTGAGTTGTTTTGCCTTTGTTGAGTTGAATAGTGTAAAATCGCTTGAATGTTCAAGCAGGCAACCATTGTACACAACCAACAAACCTTCGTGGAAGATGCGAAGCAAAATGATCTCACCGAGGATTGGCGTGTTGTCAGAGACAATTAAACAACATCATACTCGGAAGTTTTGATAACGCTAACGCTGTCTCGATAGAGAAAAATCTAACAGGACATCACAGCTGCATCACTAGACCCCTTCAATAATTCATAATTCAATATATTGATACCCGATTTCTTTATCAACTGTTTGTTCACTTGAGATATAGCAGACACCCCAATATATCATGTATTTTGGTGTATGAAATTGTCCGCTGAAACGCAAGAAGGGAAAGCTTAACTCTCATCGGCGCATGAACGCTAGACGCGACGCTGCTCGCCGCTGTGTCACACAAACTGCTCGAAAACATTTATTTGAGTTGTTTTGCCTTTGTTGAGTTGAATAGTGTAAAATCGCTTGAATGTTCAAACTGGAAAGCATTAAGACACACAATTGATTTGACATACCTCCATGCAGACGCAAAATGTCTTCTGTAGTCTAAGTCTGGAGCTCCACCCACTAGGAGACCTAAATGCTTCATTAGAGAGATTGCTACAGAAGAGCTGCATGTGGTAGACAGAGTTACTCCAGTAGAGGGAGCCTCTTTGCTCAGCCAATGTAAGTGAATGGGATTTTACATGTGGACCATATTTGTCCAGTAGAGGGAGCACTTTTGCTCAGCCATTGTAAATCAATGGGATTTTAAAAATTTTTGATCATCTTTTGTGTGTACATTTACATAAACACGCCCATTTCAGCCATTTTGTATTGTATTCATTTTTGCTAAGTAACGCTTGGAAAGACATACATACTACACACGTGTGCCAAATTCCAAGTCAATTGGAGCTGAGGTTCAGGAGAAGAAGAGTTTTGTAGGTTTTCCAAAATTTTCACTGTACAGGAAAATCCATAATGGCAGAAGTATGGGTCCTTGAGGCTTTTTTGTTCCCCATGAGAAATGAGGCATGTTTACAAAGTTTCAGAAGATTTGGACAAATGGGGTGGAAATTATATCACTTTGAATTTTTGTTTTTGGGCGTGGCCTGTAGCGCCACCTATGGGCTGAATGTTGACCATTCTTGGTTTGGGGGTACCGCTGGCATGGAGTATCAATGTGCCAATTTAGAAAATTTTTGACCAGTGACTTTTGAGCTATTGGGGCTCAAGGAGAAGAATAATAATAATAATAATAATAAATATAGCTGCAAAGCAGCAATGCGGATTCCTCCTCAAAATGGCAAATCATTTCAAATTGATCAGTAGAGGGTTGGGGTTAAACCCTCTCAATGGATGAATCCAAAAACATGTATTTCTGTCTGAATCCTAAACTAAACATTTTCAGTGTACAGGAAAATCCATCATCGACCTTATGGATCCTTGAGGCTTTTTTGTTCCCAATGAGAAATGAGGCATGTACACCAAGTTTCAGAAGAATTGGCTAAATGGCGTGGAAATGGTATCACTTTGAAAATATTTTTTGGGGCGTGGCCTGTAGCACCACCTATGGGCAAATGTGGGCCATTCTTGGTTTGTGGGTTCCTGTTGGCCTGTAGTATCAATGTACATAAATTAGAAAATATTTGACCAGAAAATGGGACATTTTGGGCAAGTTAGGGCCTGCTGTAGTACATGCCTCTTAGCCGATGGAATGATGGCTGTAGCTATGTGTGGCCATTCTTGGTTTGTGGGTTCCTGTTGGCCTGTAGTATCAATGTACCAAATTAGAACATTTTTGACCAGAAAATGGAATTTTATGGCCTTAGCTCTAGGGCTAATGTGCCATTCTGGTTTGTGGGTTCCTGTTGGCCTGTAGTACATGTACCAAATTAGAACATTTTGACCAGAAATGGAATTTCGGCCTGAGCTCTAGCTTAATGTTGGCCATTCTTTAGTATTCAGAGTGATGTCATCTTGAAGCATGTTAGGTTTGAAAACCATCAGTCAAAATTACATTTGATTTATTGACACGTATATATTGTTAAAATTTGGACATTTACATAAACACGTCCTTTCAGCCATTTTGTATCGTGATTCATTTTTCCTAAGTAACGCTTTCAAGGATGTCCATTCTACACATGTGTACCAAATTTCAAGTCAATTGGAGCTACGGTTCAGGAGAAGAAGAGTTTTGTAGGTTTTCGCAAATTTTCAACGTACGGGAAAATCCATCATGGCGGAAGTTATGGGTTCTTGAGGCTTTTTGTTCCCCATGAGGAATGAGGCATGTACACCAAATTTCAGAAGATTTGGACAAATGGCTGGAAATTGTATCACTTTGAATTTTGTTTTTTGGGCGTGGCCTGTAGCGCCACCTATGGGCTGAATGTGGGCCATTCTTGGTTTGGGGGTACCTGTTGGCATGGAGTATCAATGTGCCAATTTAGAAAATTTTTGACCAGTGACTTTTGAGCTATTGGGGCTCAAGGAGAAGTAATGAATAATAATAATAATAATAAATATAGCTGCAAGCAGCAATGCGGATTCCTCCTCAAAATGGCAAATCATTTAAAATTGATCAGTAGATGGTTGGGGATAAACCCTCCCAATTAAGGAATTCAAAAACATGTCTTCTGTCTGAATCCTAAACTAAACATTTTCAATGTACAGGAAAATCCATACCGACCTTATGGATCCTTGAGGCTTTTTTGTTCCCAATGAGAAATGAGGCATGTACACCAAGTTTCAGAAGAATTGGACAAATGGCGTGGAAATGGTATCACTTTGAAAATATTTTTTGGGGCGTGGCCTGTAGCACCACCTATGGTCGAATGTGGGCCATTCTTGGTTTGTGGGTTCCTGTTGGCCTGTAGTATCAATGTACAAAATTAGAAAATATTTGACCAGAAAATGGGAATTTTGGAGTGGCCTGTAGTGCTCTCTAGGGGCTTAATGTGGGCCATTCTTGGTTTGAGGGTTCCTGTTGACCTGTAGAATCAATGTACCAAATTAGAACAATGTTTGACCAGAAAATGGAATTTTGGGAATTACCTGTAGCTCCCTAATGGCTTAATGTTGGCCATTCTTGGTTTGTGGGTTCCTGTTGGCCTGTAGTATCAATGTACCAAATTAGAACATTTTAGACCAGAAAATGGGAATTTCGGCATGGCCTGTAGTGCTCCCTAGTGGCTGAATGTTGGCCATTCTTGGTTTGTGGGTTCCTGTTGGCCTGTAGTATCAATGTACCAAATTAGAACATTTTTGACCAGAAAATGGGAATTTTGGCTTGGCCTGTAGTGCTCCCTAGTGGCTTAATGTCGGCCATTCTTGGTTTGTGGGTTCCTGTTGGCCTGTAGTATCAATTGTACCAAATTAGAACATTTTAGACCAGAAAATGGGAATTTCGGCATGGCCTGTAGCTCCTAGGGCTAATGTTGGCCATTCTTTAGCAGTACTTCAGAGTGATGTCATCTTGAAGCATGTTAGGTTTGAAAACCATCAGTCAAAATTACATTTGATTTATTGACACGTATATATTGTTAAAATTTGACATTTACATAAACACTCCTTTCAGCCATTTTGTATCGTGATTCATTTTTCCTAAGTAACGCTTTCAAGGACTGTCCATTCTACACATGTGTACCAAATTTCAAGTCAATTGGAGCTACGGTTCAGGAGAAGAAGAGTTTTGTAGGTTTTCGAAATTTTCAACGTACGGGAAAATCCATCATGGCGGAAGTTATGGGTTCTTGAGGCTTTTTGTTCCCTATGAGGAATGAGGCATGTACACCAAATTTCAGAAGATTTGGACAAATGGCGGAAATTGTATCACTTTGAATTTTGTTTTTTGGGCGTGGCCTGTAGCGCCACCTATGGGCGAATGTGGGCCATTCTTGGTTTGGGGGTACCGCTGGCATGGAGTATCAATGTGCCAATTTAGAAAATTTTTGACCAGTGACTTTTGAGCTATTGGGGCTCAAGGAGAAGAATAATAATAATAATAATAATAATAAATATAGCTGCAAGCAGCAATGCGGATTCCTCCTCAAAATGGCAAATCATTTAAAATTGATCAGTAGATGGTTGGGGATAAACCCTCCCAATTAAGGAATTCAAAAACATGTCTTCTGTCTGATTCCTAAACAAAACATTTTCAATGTACAGGAAAATCCATACCGACCTTATGGATCCTTGAGGCTTTTTTGTTCCCAATGAGAAATGAGGCATGTACACCAAGTTTCAGAAGAATTGGACAAATGGGGTGGATATTATATCATTTTGAAAAAATATTTTGGGGCGTGGCCTGTAGCGCCACCTATGGGCAAATGTTGGTCATTCTTGGTTTGTGGGTTCCTGTTGGCCTGTAGTATAAATGTACAAAATTAGAAAATATTTGACCAGAAAATGGGAATTTTGGAGTGGCCTGTAGCTCCCCTAGGGGCTTAATGTGGGCCTTTCTTGGTTTGTGGGTTCCTGTCGGCCTGTAGAATCAATACACCAAATTAGAAAATGTTTGACCAGAAAATGGGATTTTTGGAATTACCTGTAGCTTCTAATGGCTTAATGTTGGCCATTCGTGGTTTGTGGGTTCCTGTTGGCATGTAGTATCAGTGTACCAAATTAGAACATTTTTGACCAGAAAATGGGAATTTTGGCATGGCCTGTAGCTCCCTAGGGGTGAATGTTGTCCATTCTTGGTTTGTGGGTTCCTGTCTGCCTGTAGTATCAATGTACCAAATTAAAAAAAATTTGACCAGAAAACGGAATTTTGGCGTGGCCTTTAGCTCTCCTAGTGGCTTAATGTCGGCCATTCTTGGTTTGTGGGTTCCTGTTGGCCTGTAGTACCATTGTACCAAATTAGAACATTTTAGACCAGAAAATGGGAATTTCGACATGGCCTGTAGCGCCTCTAGGGGCTTAATGTCGGCCATTCTTTATGCAGTACTTCAGAGTGATGTCATCTTGAAGCATGTTAGGTTTGAAAACCATCAGTCAAAATTACATTTGATTTATTGACAGGTATATATTGTTAAAATTTGGACATTTACATAAACACGCTCTTTCAGACATTTTGTATCACATTCATTTTTCCTAAGTAATGTTTTCAAGGATGTCCATTCTACAAATGTGTACCAAATTTCAAGTCAATTGGAGCTACGGTTCAGGAGAAGAAGAGTATTTTTAGGTTTTCGCAAATTTTCAACGTACGGGAAAATCCATCATGGTGAAAGTTATGGGTCCTTAAGGCTTTTTTGTTCCCCATGAGGAATGAGGCATGTACACCAAGTTTCAGAAGATTTAGACAAATGGCATGGAAATTGTATCACTTTGAATGAAAAATCACTTTGAAAATCTCTACTTTCACTTTCACTTCTCTCTTAAGATTTTTTTTCTGTTTTTTTGTGTGATTTACATAAGCATATCACAAGCAATTTTATTTGAAAGACTATCTAGGCACATAATAACACTGTATAGCTGTGACTGTTTATAACTATTTCAAAATGTAGCCTACAAGCTCACACTTTAAATGGTCAGTGCTTTGATTTTTAAATCATTAAAATAGCAACAGATCCAGTGAAAAAATGGAGTGATTGTGTTTACATGCCATTCAAAAACGTGGCATTTTACAAGGTAAGAGAGAAATAAAAAAACTTAAAATAATACCATTTGTACTTCTCAATTACTTGGGAATGTCTATGTTCAGGACCTAAGGCTAAATTGTTACTGTCTCTTTAAGAGGCTTTTATCGCATGATACGATACTTAAGGCACAGTTCAGTTTAATCTTTTGAGAACTGAGAAGTATCATTATTTTCGTTTTGTGCCATGCTTGTTGCATTTGTATTCATTGTGAGATGATAAAATACAGACTGCGTGAATGGTTGATTTTGTTCACTTGAATTTTGTGACGTGTTTCAGAAAAATAATCGCAAGACAGAGACTGAGCACCCTGTTTATTTATTTTACAAAAGCACAAGGTTTTGTTGTTATTGTAAGTGTACACAAATAAAAGTACACATTTCATAGTTCGTAATGATGTCTTGCATGTTTCTGTATGGGCAAAAATGACGCAGTATTTTGTTTAAGTTGTTTCCGCTGTTTCGAGAGAAAAATATAGCAGGACGCCATCTGGAATAATGCCAGAATAAAATATAATTATTCCAGATTTCTTTCTCAACTGTTTGTTCACTTGAGACATAACAGACTCCTCAATATATCATGTATTTTGACACTCTGTTGTATGAAATTGTCCGCTCAGACGCATAGCAGCAGTGAAAGACATCGGAGTGCGTGGAGTTAGACGCCGACGCTGCTCGCTGTGTCACACAAACAGCTCGAAAACATGTATTTGAGTTGTTTTGCCATTTGTTGAGTTGAATAGTGTAAAATCGCTTGAATGTTCAAGCAGGCAACCATTGTACACAACCAACAAACCTTCGTGAAGATGCGAAAGCAAAAATGATCTCGCCGAGGATTGCGTGTTGTCAGAGACAATTAAACAACATCATACTCGGAAGTTTTGATACGCTAACGCTGTCTCGATAGAGAAAAATCTAACAGGACATCACAGCGGCATCACTAGACCCCTTCAATAATTCATAATTCAATATATTGATACCCCATTTCTTTATCAACTGTTTGTTCACTTGAGATATAGCAGACACCCCAATATATCATGTATTTTGGTGTATGAAATTGTCCGTTGAAACGCAAGAAGGGAAAGCTTAACTCTCATCGGCGCAGTGAACGCTAGACGCGACGCTGCTCGCCGCTGTGTCACACAAACTGCTCGAAAACATTTATTTGAGTTGTTTTGCCTTTGTTGAGTTGAATAGTGTAAAATCGCTTGAATGTTCAAACTGGAAAGCATTAAGACACACAATTGATTTGACATACCTCCATGCAGACGCAAAATGTCTTCTGTAGTCTAAGTCTGGAGCTCCACCCACTAGGAGACCGAAATGCTTCATTAGAGAGATTGCTACAGAAGAGCTGCATGTGGTAGACAGAGTTACTCCAGTAGAGGGAGCCTCTTTGCTCAGCCAATGTAAGTGAATGGGATTTTACATGTGGACCATATTTGTCCAGTAGAGGGAGCACTTTTGCTCAGCCATTGTAAATCAATGGGATTTTAAAAATTTTTGATCATCTTTTGTGTGTACATTTACATAAACACGCCCATTTCAGCCATTTTGTATTGTATTCATTTTTGCTAAGTAACGCTTGGAAAGACATACATACTACACACGTGTGCCAAATTCCAAGTCAATTGGAGCTGAGGTTCAGGAGAAGAAGAGTTTTGTAGGTTTTCCAAAATTTTCACTGTACAGGAAAATCCATAATGGCAGAAGTATGGGTCCTTGAGGCTTTTTTGTTCCCCATGAGAAATGAGGCATGTTTACAAAGTTTCAGAAGATTTGGACAAATGGGGTGGAAATTATATCACTTTGAATTTTTGTTTTTGGGCGTGGCCTGTAGCGCCACCTATGGGCGAATGTTGACCATTCTTGGTTTGGGGGTACCAGCTGGCATGGAGTATCAATGTGCCAATTTAGAAAATTTTTGACCAGTGACTTTTGAGCTATTGGGGCTCAAGGAGAAGTAATAATAATAATAATAATAATAAATATAGCTGCAAGCAGCAATGCGGATTCCTCCTCAAAATGGCAAATCATTTAAAATTGATCAGTAGATGGTTGGGGTTAAACCCTCTCAATGGATGAATCCAAAAACATGTACTTCTGTCTGAATCCTAAACTAAACATTTTCAGTGTACAGGAAAATCCATACACGACCTTATGGATCCTTGAGGCTTTTTTGTTCCCAATGAGAAATGAGGCATGTACACCAAGTTTCAGAAGAATTGGACAAATGGCGTGGAAATGGTATCACTTTGAAAATATTTTTTGGGGCGTGGCCTGTAGCACCACCTATGGGCAAATGTGGGCCATTCTTGGTTTGTGGGTTCCTGTTGGCCTGTAGTATCAATGTACAAAATTAGAAAATATTTGACCAGAAAATGGGAATTTTGGAGTGGCCTGTAGCTCTCCTAGGGGCTGAATGTGGGCCATTCTTGGTTTGTGGGTTCCTGTTGGCCTGTAGAATCAATGTACCAAATTAGAAAATGTTTGACCAGAAAATGGGACTTTTGGAATTACCTGTAGCCTCCTAATGGCTGAATGTTGGCCATTCTTGGTTTGTGGGTTCCTGTTGGCCTGTAGTATCAATGTACCAAATTAGAACATTTTTGACCAGAAAATGGGAATTTCGGCATGGCCTGTAGCTCCCTAGGGGTGAATGTTGGCCATTCTTGGTTTGTGGGTTCCTGTTGGCCTGTAGTATCAATGTACCAAATTAGAACATTTTTGACCAGAAAACGGAATTTTGGCGTGGCCTTTAGCTCCCCTAGTGGCTTAATGTCGGCCATTCTTGGTTTGTGGGTTCCTGTTGGCCTGTAGTACCATTGTACCAAATTAGAACATTTTAGACCAGAAAATGGGAATTTCGGCATGGCCTGTAGCGCTCCCTAGGGGCTTAATGTTGGCCATTCTTTATGCAGTACTTCAGAGTGATGTCATCTTGAAGCATGTTAGGTTTGAAAACCATCAGTCAAAATTACATTTGATTTATTGACACGTATATATTGTTAAAATTTGGACATTTACATAAACACGTCCTTTCAGCCATTTTGTATCGTATTCATTTTTCCTAAGTAACGCTTTCAAAGACTGTCCATTCTACACATGTGTACCAAATTTCAAGTCAATTGGAGCTACGGTTCAGGAGAAGAAGAGTTTTGTAGGTTTTCGCAAATTTTCAACGCACGGAAAATCCATCATGGCGGAAGTTATGGGTTCTTGAGGCTTTTTTGTTCCCCATGAGGAATGAGGCATGTAGCAATACGTAACTTGAACGAAGTACAATGA